>NC_077228.1:21834768-21854768 GCF_027887165.1 Monodelphis domestica
ATGAAGAAACCAAGGAAGTTAGAGGGAGATTTCGATGAGTTTTCCCTTTTACATCCAAACTGATTAATTCCACTTCCTCGCCTTTATTTCTTGCCTTCTTTCCAATCTAGTTTCAGGTTTTATTTTGTTAATTTTGCTGTTTTTCTCTGTTGGAGCAGAAACGTGGTTTTCTTTTTTGGGGGGGCGGATGGGGGATCATTGGCCTGATTTTGCTGCGGTAGCTTGGACAGGTCATTTCTCTTTCTCCACACCTCAGTTATTGTTGTTGTTATTTTGTTTTCTTGTTGAAAGAGTGGTTTGGACTAGATAATCTCTGAGGTTCTTTCCAGCCCAATTGTTATGAACTAAATATCCACATTCTAGGTTTCTATCTCTAACTTCTGTGTTGTGGCCTGTTTTTCTTAGATCTCTTCCAGAGCAAACATTGTATGTTCTGTATTCTAAGGCGACATTTGCTGTTTCCCTTTTGGAGGATGTTTTGAGCCTGGACATCCCATGTTCTCTGGGCTAACATCCTTCTGAGGCCTTTTCCAGCACTACTATTCTGCGTTCTCTATTCAGAGGACTTTTCGGGCCCCGATAGCTCATGTTCTCAGCACTCACATCCTCCTAAGATGTCTTCCAGCACTTAGAGTCTTATGTTCTCTGTTCAAAGGACTTTTCAAGCCCTGACCGTCCGCATGGCTTTGAATTCGTGACCAGCAGCCAGCCTGCCCCTTGCCCACCTCCTCCCTCCATCCCTGCCTCTCTCCCCAGAGGCTGGTCCTTTCTGTTCTTGCTGCCTGCCCACCCTCTGCAGCACCAGGACCTCCTGACCCTGCCCCCCTTCCCCTCCCCAGGCTCCCTCTGCCAGCTTCCTCCTCCTGCCTGCCACAGGAAGGTGGCCATTTGTCTGGGGAAGGGCACCGTCCTGCTCTATCTTTAGCCTCTCCTGCCCTGGCTCCCTTCCTACACTTCTCCTCGCCCTTCTTTCCTCTCCCATCCTGTCCTGCCTTCTCCACTTTGATTTGCGGGAGGAAGCTGCCACTTGTCCGGTTGTCTCTTCCCTTTCGCTTCCCAAGTTCCCACAGGAACCTGGGAAATGGGTTGTGGCCCGAGGTTAAAACGGAAACTCCGTCCAGATAGCTGGGAGTGGACAATACCCAGATGACATCACTTCGACTTTTCTTTCTTCCTTCACACAAAGTCTCCCCCCTCCCCTTTCCTTCTTCGCAGCCCCCCCCCCCCCCAACACACTCACACTCACGCCGGGATTTGTCCCTGTCCTGGAGGGCACTTTGATGGCCCAGAGTGGGTCTCTCATTTCCCATCAGTCAGCTCTTTCGGCCTCCTTTTTTGAGATGCCTCAAACATAGCTCCTCTGATGCCAGATCCGATGCTCTCTGCCCCCTGAGCACCGCCAGTCTTCTCTCTGTGCTTGTAGCTTTGCTAATGAATCAAAATGCTGGTTGTTTTTGTTTTTTCCAAGTCAGGGGTTTATTTGATGGAAATATTGACAAAAACTCCCTTTTCTCTAGCACTTTGTGATAGCTAAAGCATCTTCCTCCAGATAACCAGATGGAGTAAGCAGGATTGTGCCCATTTGGGTTAGTGTTGTTGTTCTGTTTCTTTGTGATCCCATTGAGGCTTTCTTGGCAGAGATCCTGGGGTGGTCGGCCATTTCCTTCTCCAGCTCATTTGACAGATGAGGAAACTGAGGCCAACCCAGAGTGACTTGCCCAAGAACACAGCTAAGATACTAGAGTGGTTTGCCATTTCCTTCTCCAGCTCATTTGACAGATAAAGAAACTGAGGCAAAGAGGGTTAGCTCAGAATTCGAGGCATGGAAGGGGCCTCGGTGACCATCTAGTCCAGCTTCTGCTTCCAGAAGTTCAGGGACAGGCCAACGGTCCTGGCCAGGAGGCTGCCCTTCATGCTTGTGTCTTGTCTCTTTCTTGCAGCTGTACCTGCAGGCCCGCTTCACCTGGAGAGGAGCCGCTTGCTCCGGCCCCTCCTGCAGTTCACACTCATCATGATGGCCTTCTACACCGGCTTGTCTCGGGTGTCTGACCACAAGCATCACCCCTCAGACGTCCTGGCAGGATTTGCACAGGGATCCTTGGTGGCCTTCTGCATAGTAAGTATCAGCTCTGAATATGGTCCTCCTAACTTGAATGAATGAATTCTGCTCTGAGAATGGCAGGGACGGGAGCCAGACGTACTCTTTTGCCGCTGCAGCAGACTCCCGCCCCCGGCGCCCCCCCGTGGGTGCAGACGGGCACCTCCTCGGACCGGGGCTTTGTTTCCCCCGGGGAGCTCTCCCTCTGGGCGGTGGTGCTCCTCTTCAGAGTAACCTCTCAGATGCAGTGCCGTGCGGGCACGCGCTCTGTTGTGTCCCAGATCTCTGTAGTCACGGCACCCACCCAGGGTCTGCCGCCACGTACGGACGGACCTTCCCTCGTCTCTCCCCGGCAGTCCCTCTTCTTGCTTTGGGCTCCGTAGTGATACTCGTTCTAGGAAGGGCACGTCCACCGATAGCCTCTGTGAATCCCCCAGACAACGCCGTTGGACAGAGGATGGAGCGGACCCTCAAGGACAGGAGAAAGGGCTGGCCCGAGGCTTCATCGGAGGTGGGATTGGAACCCAGGCCTTCCTGACTCCAGGAGCTGGCAGCCTTCTGGGCACCCTGGAAGATGGGGATGATGCCGAGGAAGTTTCTCCTGCATCATCTTTAGCTTGGACTTGTTGGGCCGCCAAAATGAGGGACAGAGTCGGCCTTTCTTTCCTTCCCAGGGATGGGGCGCCCCAATTTCCTGGCTCCGTCCCTTCAAGAGGTGACCATTGCGGGCCGCTCCCTGTGCCTTCCCTTGCTCAGTGGGACGCTGATCTCATTTGCACGGAGTTCTCTTAATGGCATTTTGAACAACAACAACAACACATTCAACCCTTCCTTTCTGGTCCACGTCCCGGGCACCAGGGTCAAGAGTGCCGGCCGCCGAGTCCAGAAGAGCTAGACCCCTCGTCCGCTGGGCTTTTGACCTCCTCCTTCTGTGACCCCGTGCCAGGGAGGCGGAGGAGCATTCCAAGAGCAATGCTGACTGGCTCCAAGACCCACAGAACACCCTTGTAGGGGCAGGGGCAGGAGGTGAGGGTGTCCTTATCCCCATTGCTTAGATAGGAAAACTGAGGCAGAGAGGTGCGAACGAGGACGTAAGAATGGAGAGCTGGAAAGACCTTCCTGATCTGAGTACAAGCCTATCATCAAGAGAGGAAACTGAGGCCGGGGAAGGGCTCACGCAGGGATAGCTGCTGCCTCTGAAGGCAGGCTTGTTCCGCCCCTGTGCGCTCACTTCCCCTCTCCGAGCCCGAGCTTCCTCCTTTGCCCGGTGGGGGTGGGGCGATTCCCCCCTCTGCGCCCAGGGCGTCGCGGCTGTCGTCCGAGTACAGCGAGGCTTGGCCGGAGCCTCCACTTGGTCAGAGGGGAAAGGAGGGCCGGACTTGCATCCTGCAGCTCCGGCCGCGCCACAGGACGGGAGCTTGACCCGGGCTCAGCCTGACCCGCGCCCTTGGCTTGGGGAGAGGGAGAGGAACGCCGGCCCCGCCAGACCCAGGAGAAGAGACGCCGCAGGAGGCCCGAGGGGCCGCGGCCTCCTCTCGGCCTTGGTTTGTCTGCCCAACGAGGCGCTGTCCGAGCAGGACGGAGGACGCTGGAGCCGGGCAGACCCGGAACTACTGGAAGATCAGGGAGTGTGAGAGAGCCGAGAAGCGAGCGGGGCGGGCCTCAGAGCCTCCAAGAAAGGTCCTCACGGGTGTCCTCGTGAGAAGGTCCCGAGAGCGTCCGGGGCAGAAGCGGAGCCCCAAACCCACGCTGGTTCCTCCCCACAGGAGCACCTTTGGGTGCAGGCCTTAGAGAGCGCAGGATCCTCGCAACAAGACCCGGCCTGCCCCCCCCCCCCCCCCCCCCGCCTCTGGAGGGGCGGGAAACGGACCGAGCCCTTCTGAAAACCCCTGGAAAGCCTCCCCCGGCCCGGAGGCAGCGGGCAGCGAATTGCTTCAGAGCCCGGAGCCGTGGGGAGAGCAGAACAACGACAGACTCTTTGCAAGGTGGCTCCGGCTGGTTCTTGCAGGTCTGTCTAGACCGAGGCCACAGGTCTAAGAGGGCGGAGTCTCATGTCCTCATCCCAGGATGCTCTTCTCCTGTCCCCTGTCTGTCCTCCCTCCCCGTCTGTCTGTCTGCCTCGGGCAGGTTCGCTCAGGGGCTCCGACAAGCCCCGACACGGGCCGCAGTTGTTCCCACTTCCAGGGCAGCCCCGGGGCTCGGATGAAGGCCTGGACCGGCCGGGCCCGTTTCCTGTCTGCTTACACACCGCCAGGTCGACTCCTCCCTGACCCCTGAACAGATGGTAAGGCTGGGGGGCCCGGAGAGGTTAGGGGGCAGGATGAGGACCTCACGGCCGTGGGCCGGCCTCCATGACACAGGAAGCAGCTGCCAGTGACGTCCATAAACACGGGCGGCTCTGCGGGGTGCTGTGAAGGCCAGCAGCCTCCATTGAAGACTCCTCGGCCCCTTGGCCAAGCCTCACTGCCTCCGAGGTGCCTTGGGAGCTCGAGCAGGCCGTGAGGCCGATTCTGGGGAGACTCCCACCAACCCGCACCCATTCCTACGTGGCGCTGCGGGCCAGAGCCGGGCCTCGGCCAAACGGCGCCCCTTTTCTACAGACGACCTCCTCGCCGACCGCCCCGAGGGATCCGTGTAGACGGCTCAGATCTGTCCTGAAAGGGCCTGTAGACGCAGTGCTTCCCTTCGAAGGAAAGTGAGCTTTCTGAGGGCCGGGTGGGTCATGTCATCGTGCCCACATAGGAGGTGCTTTGTGACGGCTGCTCCGTGGACGGGCCGGCAGAACGGGAGCTCCCTGGCGGCGAGGTCCGAGTCGTTTTTGTCTTTGGATCTCCATTCTTCTTTTTTTAATCTAAACCTTTATTTTTGTCTTCGAATCTGTGCTCCATAGTGGTTCCAAGGCAAAAGAGTAGGGGGGGGGGGTCAAGTGACTTGGCCAGGGTCACACGGCTAGGAACGAGCCGCCCCCGTATCTCTGTTCTTGACCGACTCATCATTGGGCTAGACAGAGTTAGGTGGATTGCTGGCCCACCTTCCTCTTGGGATGAGCAGAGGGGCCGGAGGGCTGCAGGCCTGCACCTCTACCCCCGGGCCGAGGCGCAGCCTTTGCCCCGTGACGGCTCGGCACGTCCGTCCGCCTGACGAGGGGCCGCAGCGAGGACTCTCCTTGTTGACCGATCCGGCTCGTCCTGGGCTTGGCCAGCTGCCTGTGACGGAGGGAGACGAACCCTGAGAGCCGTGACGGGCCCTTTTCTGTCTAGTCATGCCACGGCAGGAAGTGGCCCGCCGCCTTTGAGGGGGCTGCCATGACGTGCCTCTCGCCGGGCGCCTTCTTCCCCGTGACTCAGGGGAAAGCCTGGATCCCACGAGGGGGCGGAGGGGGGCCCCGGCCTCGGCACGAGGCTGGGCGCTGGCCTGGGCCTGACCGTACCAGACTTGGATGGACGGGCCTTTGAGCTCCCTCCCAAGCCTGAAATGCTGGGATGGTGAGAGCTGGGCCAGGCGCGGCGCCTGCCCTCCCAGGGGAGCCGGCGGGCACCCAAGGGGACGCTGGGGCAGCGGGGAGCCCTGCGGACAGAAGGTGCACCTGCAGCCTCCGGGCACGGCCCCGGCCCTTCCGGCCCTTCCGGCTCTTCCGCCCCAGGATGAAGGCTTCGTGTTCCTTCCTAGACAGACGGGGAGAGTCAGAAAGAACAGACGGAGCCGCGCGCACAAGAACACGTCCCGGACGGAGTGCGCGGCAGTCCGCGCTTGGGGCCCGCCAAGGATTTCTCAGAGGTTCCGCGTGGCGAACACGGCTGGTCCTGCGACGGGCTCCGGCTTGGGAAACCCTTGCTTTGTCTGTGATGGGAAGGGCAGGGATTCCAGGGAGAGGCGAACCCCCGGCGCGGGGGGAACAAGCCGCCGGACGTCGTTGGGGCTTTTGTTGTTTGCTCATTGTCGGGCATCGTAGCCCGTGAAAGCCGAAGCGGCCTTCTTGGTGCAAGCCGGAGGGGAAGCGAGCGCGTGCCCTGAGCCACGCGTTCATGTGACCCTCTTCCACGCCGGACAGGACGTGCCAAGGGGACTGAGCAGGGGCGGGTGGGAGAGCCCACGGGGCCGTCGGAGCGCCTCTCCTTGGGTAGGACATTCCCAACGCCTTCGAGGTTTCTGCATGGGCCGAGAGCGCCTGCTCCAGGGAGTGGCTTCCCTCCAAGTGCGGAAGGTTTGGTTTCTCTGCTCTCTTTGTGTCCCCCCAACCCTGCTCCCATTCACACACAAGCCCTGGCCTCTTGGAAGCAGTGTGAGTCCTTCTGAGGTTGTGCTTCATGAGTCGTCGGTGTTTGTATAACAGAGAGACAGAGAGAGAGAGAGAGAGAGAGAGAGAGAGAGAGAGAGAGAGAGAGAGAGAGACAGAGACAGAGACAGAGACAGAGAGAGAGAGAGAGAGAGAGAGAGAGAGAGAGACAGAGACAGAGACAGAGACAGAGAGAGAGAGAGAGAGAGACAGAGAGACAGAGAGAGAGACAGAGACAGAGACAGAGAGAGAGACAGAGAGACAGAGAGACAGAGAGAGAGAGAGAGACAGAGACAGAGACAGAGACAGAGAGACAGAGAGAGAGAGAGAGACAGAGACAGAGACAGAGAGACAGAGAGAGAAGAGAGAGACAGAGAGAGAGACAGAGAGACAGAGAGACAGAGAGAGAGAGAGACAGAGACAGAGACAGAGAGACAGAGAGAGAGAGAGAGAGAGAGAGAGAGACAGAGACAGAGAGACAGAGAGAGAGAGAGAGAGAGAGAGAGAGAGAGACAGAGACAGAGACAGAGAGACAGAGAGAGAGAGAGAGAGAGACAGAGACAGAGACAGAGAGACAGAGAGAGAGAGAGAGAGAGACAGAGACAGAGACAGAGACAGAGAGACAGAGAGAGAGAGAGAGACAGAGACAGAGAGAGAGAGAGAGACAGAGACAGAGACAGAGACAGAGAGAGAGACAGAGAGACAGAGAGACAGAGAGACAGAGAGAGAGAGAGAGAGAGAGAGAGAGAGAGAGAGAGAGAGAGAGAGAGAGAGAGAGGGAGAGGGGAGAGGGAGAGGGAGAGGGAAAGGGAGAGGGAGAGGGAGAGGGAGAGGGAGAGGGAGAGGGAGAGAATTGAAAATCAGGTTCAAATCTGGCCTTAGACCCTTCTTAGCTACGTGGCCCTGGCCAAGTCATTGATGCTTAGTATTGATTCTAAAACAGAAGTTAAGGGTTTAAAAAAAAAAGGATTCAGCTGGGTGGAGCTAACTTTTCCTCTTGCTCCGGGAAGGTTGTGTGTGTACTAGACCAGAGTCAAGTTGGGAGCTGTGAGCCACCATGTTGGATCACTTAGCCAAAGATTAGATTTCAAAGTTGACTTCCTCCAAAAGCTCCTGCTCCTGCTCCTGCTCCTGCTCCTGCTCCTGCTCCTGCTCCTCCTCAGTCCCAGAGAGCAAGACTGATGTGAGGTTCACAGCCAGAAAACGGCCCCTTTTGGAGCTCTTGGAAGTTGCACACTCTGACGACCATGAAGGTGACTCCTTTGGGCAGCGAGTCTTTCCGTGGCTTGGGGGAGCCCCTCGGAGTGTCTGGCTCGTCTTTAATGGGGGCCTGCAGGAGGAGGAGGACTGGCTTTTGAGCAAGAACAGCCCGATCTGGGTTCTGTTCTTGCCGCCCGTGGCCTCTACTAGAAGAGGACTCTGGCTGAGTCTTTCTCCGTCTATAAGGTGCGGATGACCCCTCGACGCCTTCCTGCTCCCTTTTCCATACTAGTCTTTGAGCTTGTGGGCTAAGAGCAGGGAGAGACCAGTGAGGAAGCCCTCCCAGTGGCACGTAAGTGGTAAGGAAGACTTCCGCCGGGCTGGCCACTCAGGAGGGGCGAGGCGGCCTTGTGGAAACACGGGTGTGGAAGCTGAACGGCGTGATGGGCTCTGCAGGGATGGAAGGCGGGCAGGAGGGAAGCGCCAGGCTCTGTCTGCTCAGCATCAGGAAACCCTGACAAAGAAGGGCTGTCCCAAAGTGGAGCGGATGGCCTCCTAGGGTAGCGGGTTCCTCACCCCTGAAAGTATTCAAGAAGGAAGAGAATCCACCAGCCTCTTTACCAAGTGCCTGCCGAGTCTGGGGCGCTAACAACACAGAAATGTTGCTGAGGGGATTCCTGGTCAGGCTACAGTGAACCCATTGACCTCGGAGTGGCTTTGGTCTCTCCTTGCACGTCCTGACGTTGCCTGTGCTCTTTGTGCTTGTTTCTAGGTCTTCTTCGTGTCAGACCTCTTCAAGACCAAGACGACCGTGTTCCCTGGCGCCCCCTCCCCTCCGGAAGGACATCCTCTCGCCGGTGGACATCATAGACAGAAACAATCACCACAACATGGTGTAAGCCGCTCGGCTCCGGAGAGGTTGGCACTCTGACTGCGACAGCGTCCACCTGCTGCTCTCAAATCTCATCAGACAGTAGAATGTAGGGAAACTTTCTGCCCGCCCGATCTTCTTCAACCCATCTTACTCGGTGGCCTTCCGCCATGGGCGGGGACCCGGGGACCACGGACACACGGTTGCCGAGTGCCTGCGTTCTCGGCCGGGCGGGCCCCGCGTGTCCGCGTTCTCGTGGGCGCTGGCTTGTTCACGGGTGGACACGAGGCGGCTTTGTCCGGAGCCCGCCCCCGCGAGCCGCTTCCGATTGTAGCCCCCCCAGGAGGCAAAGAAAAGCACTGAACCGAGGCTCGCCCCCGGCCCAGGGTCCGACACGCACTCGTCTCTTACTTACCACTTTACCCTCGTTCCAGCCAGTCACCGAAGTTAGCTCGCTTTTAGCCACTAGGATGCTCTTTGCGGACGACTGACTTGTAGGGCGGCCCAAGGGATGCTCTCTGGATGCACCATTCTCCGTGCTCGGAGCGGGACGTGGAGCTCGATCTGCACTTGCATTTGGCTACGTCACGTGCATTTTAGATGAAATCTGTCCCCCCTCCCCCCAAAGTCAAAGTTAGCGAATTGTGTCATTTTCCCACGA
Source organism: Monodelphis domestica (assembly GCF_027887165.1). NCBI lineage: Eukaryota > Metazoa > Chordata > Mammalia > Didelphimorphia > Didelphidae > Monodelphis > Monodelphis domestica. The sequence continues at coordinate 21,843,875 of NC_077228.1, forward strand.
GCCACATGAACCTAGACACGTCCAGGGTGAGGGCTGGATTCTGCCCTGAAAGAAACGAACCTTCTCTAAAAGTACAACGAATGGGGGGGGGGGGGGGGGGGACAAAAAGAACGCCTGGCCCAGGGGCGGCAGGTTTGTCCGGCACCTCTGCGGGGGCCTTCTGTGGGGGGCCTCTGAGGCATTCTTCTTGATGTGTAAAGCACTATGGATTTGGGATGGAGTCCGTCCCAGGAGCCGAGGATTCGGCGGGCTTCCGCACACTCTGCAGGGCAGAGCGCGTCCCCGCCACAATCTCTCGGGGCTTCCATTTCCTCCTCCTCTATCCGGAAGGCCCGACAAGTTAGGTTTCCTTAGAGGTAGTAGGTAGCAACGCAACGACTTGGCTTTCCCAGGAAAGGAAAAAAAAGGGATTAAAAAAAAAAAAAGCTCTTTCTACATCTTGGGTGAAGACCTTGCCAAGGGCTAAACATCGTAGGGGTCATCTGAAACCACACGGATGGGCCATGAGCACATTCAACTTCAAGAATCCGTCCTACCATTTCAACTATAGCAAGCTATGATTTTTATATATAAATATTATATAAATAATGTATAAAACATTAAAAATTAACTATGTAAGATATTATTTCTGAAACAATTTTAGATATATCCACTATGATTATCAACGGTGTCTTGACCTGTGTTATTTACATCATGCTGCTTGAAAAAGCATTGAGTTACTTTTTGTTTTTGTTCATCTAGTCAACTAAAATGTTTGTAGCTCTGTAGGAGTCGTCAGGAAATGGAGAAAAGATAGCGACAGCTAGAGACGGTTGTATAAAAAGGGAAATTGTCCGTATTTTTGTAATGTTGACTTTTGTAAAGAAAAGGACTATTCGAAGACTTTTGTAGAATACAGGAACACAAAAGTTTGTATCCACAAAACAATGGCTGTATAAATGTGCTTTTGAAATAAAAAGCTCATAACACGACTAATTCCACTGTGGGTGTTCTGGATTCCTGGGATCTCTGGTCAAGGGCTGGGGATGGTGGGGATTGCTAGCTCTAGAACTGGGGAACTTTGGATGGCCACCGGTCCTGGCCTCGACTTTTGTACCCTGGATGAAGACATTTAACCCCATTTTGGACTCCTCACACCCTCTCTCGTTCCCCAAATTAAATCCGTTGCCACATTCGTTGATCCTGCTTTGTCACCTCCCTTATGTATGGTTCCTCTCTCCTCTGATAGTGCCGTCACCGGGTGCTGATACTGCCAAAGCCCATCTTGCCTCGGCTCTCTCATTCCACTCCATCCTCTGCTCGGGTATCAAAGGGATCTAAGTGATGGGGGCAGACAGCAGGCACGAATTATAGATTGGTCAGTTACCCATTCTCTATAGTGCCCCTCCCTTATTCAATAACCTCCAGGGGCTGCCTATTGCCCCTTAGCTTCAAATATATACAGTCTCTGGCTTTAAAGCCAGCTCCATCATTCCACTCTTGCTCCACTGACTCAGTTTCTCTGATCCTCCCTGTAGAAATGCGGTTCCTGCCCTCTAGAAACATACACTCTAGGGAGGGATACAAACCAGCCAAAAGGAATGATGGCCACGGCTATTTAGATTTGGAAAACCCAAAGGTGGCTCCAGAAGGGTGTAGAATGGCACACCTTTTCTTGGGACCAGGGATAATGGTCCCATCCCTGGGTCTCCACTCCCTCCCCAATAGGACAAGAATATGGTCAATAATTTCTCTGAGCCTTGGGTTTCACTCATATAAATGAGGAGGGTTTGTCCATTCTGGGTTCTCAGTCACATCCATATCTTTGTGATCCCTTTTGGGATTTGCTTGATGAAGACACTGGAATGGTTTCCTCATTTCCTTCTCCAGCTCATTTTACAGATGAGAAAACTGAGGCAAGCAGAATGAAGTGACTTGCCCAGGCTCACATAGCTACTAAGTGTTTGAGGCTGGATTTGAATTCAGAAGATGAGTCTTCCTGACTCCAAGCCTAGCACGCTATCCTTTGAGCCATCAGGATAGATAAGCTGCCTCTTCTCAAAAAAATAACCATTTGATAGAAGAAAAGACCAAGGCTCTGACAAGAGGATTTGAAGGTCACAGAACTAATGAGTGTCATAGGCAGGATTTGAAAACAAGTCTTTTGACCTTTTTGAACTCATTGCCCTCCATGAAGCTACCTCTTCAGTGCCTAGCCAGGGTAACTGGACCCTTTTTAATGCTGAAATTCTGCTCTGAGGCATGCCATTGCCCCAAGCTCCCAATGATCTCTAAATTCTGATGGCCATTTCAAAACTGCGGATTCAAACATTAAATTCCATCATACTGTAAAGTGACTATTGTATTAATCCAAGTAAGATCTGCCCTGAAGTGGGGGGGAAGGATAAGGAACCACCTCTATGCCTCCATTCCAGGGAGAATTCCCACTGAGGAAACACCTACCAGAGCAGGATGATAGACAGGCAGACAGAAGGACAGAAGGATGGATGGATGGATAAATGGATAGGTACACAGACAGATAGATAGCTAAGACAGGATAGATAGACAGAGATAGTAAGGTAGATGGATGGATGGATGGATGGATAGATATAGACATAGAAAGGTAGATGGATAGACAGAGAGGTGGATGGATGGATGGACAGACAGATGGATAGATAGACAAATAGAAAAGTAGATGGACAGATGGATCGGTAGACAGACAGATAGGTAACCTGGATGGATAGATGGATAGGTAGACAGATAGATGGAAAGATAGAAAGGCAGATGGATGGGTAGACAGATAGGCAAATAGAAAGGTAGATAGATGGATAGATGGATGATAGGTAGGTGGAGAAGTAGACAGACAGAAAGATAGCTGATGGATGATTAATTACATACCAGCTTTGGGAAAGTACTTCATAGCAAAAGAAGGCTAATGAGCATAGGAAGTGATCACAGGGTGCTTTTGGGGTCAGAGGAAGGAAAAGTCCTTGTTTCTACTCATTGTGCAATCTTGTCATCCCATCTCTGACTCATGGCATTTACCAACCACTGTCCTAAATTGAATCGACTTCCCTACTCATTTCCACTCACCCTGGGTTCATTCATTTGTTCATTCAACAAGCATCTACTGTGCACTAATTCTGTGCCAGGTTCTGTCCTCTGGGCTGGGGATCAAGGACAAAAAATGAAATAGCTTCTGTCTGTCCTCCAGGAGCTTCTGGTCTACTAGTGTGAAGCTGCATGTGTGCATCTAAGTCAGTTGGGCACCAAGTAGGTCTCGGCTGGTGAGGAGATGGGAGGTGTGAAGGCTGGTCAGGAACGGCCTGGTAGAGGAGGGCCCTCGAGCTGCTGCCCTTTGGGTGAAGCAAAGCCTTCTAAGAGGATCTAAGAGATGAGGAAGTTCATTTTCAGCTTGGGGAAAGCCTGCACCTTCTCTAAGGAACCCTGCAGTGTTTTCCTCATCCCAAACTAATCTCGTCTTCCTGCCAAACTGCTACCTCCAAAACCATTTGAGCTGTGCCCAAAGGGCTCCAAAGCTGTGCCCCATCCTTTGCCCCAGGGGTCCGTATCCCAGAGATCAGAGAAAAAGGAAATGGACTCACAGGCACAGACATGTTTATTGTAGCTTTTTAAGGTGGCAAAGAATTGGAAAGCAAGGGGGTGCCGGGAATGGGGAATGGCTGGGCAAGTTGTGGAATCTGATTGTAATGGAGTACTATTGTGCTATATAAGAAACGAGCAAAATAGTTTCAGAAGGACCTGGGGGGGGGGGGGGGCAGCTGGGTGGCTCAGTGGATGGAGAGTCAGGTCTAGAGATAGGAGGTCCTGGGTTCAAATTTGACCTCAGACACTTCCCAGCTGGGTGACCCTGGACAAGTCACTTGACCCCCATGGGACTTCTGCCTTGGAACCGATACACAGGTGTGATTCTAAGCCAGAAGGGTTTTTATTTTGTAAAAGGATAAAGGAGGGCAATGATGTTCTCTGAAGAATCCAGCGCGGTTTATTTTTCCTAGAGTAGAAAGCCTATTCCCAAATGGTCTGAGCGGTTGTAAGGAGACCATGCGTTCTCCTTCGAGAGGATCACTCAGTTCGCTTCGATTCTGGAATGCTGTGAAAATCAAGGCTGCCTCCCAGGGCGAGTAGTGAGCTCCCGGTCCCGGGAGGTGCTCAGGCTGACCTTGGGGACGTCATCGATGCCGGAGGGCCAGCTAAGAGGGGACCCGGCTCCGATCGCAGACTCCCCTCGAGGGTTTCTTCTGGAGACTCTCGGGTTTATGGGCGTCTCTTTCAGCACTTCCTTTCCCCTCCCGACTGTGGCATTTGTGGGTAAACAGCAACTTTCCCTTTTCTGTCCCGTCAGTTCTCTCTTCCTGCTTCCTTGACTCACGGATCGGCGGAGCCTTCGCAGGGCTTTACCGCTTCCTAGACTCGGGGGAGGGACGGTTCAGCCCTAGGCTTGACTCAGGCCAGCAGAACAATGGGCGGTCACGTGGTCCTGGGGGCGGGGCGAGGAGAAACCCAGGAGGCTGACCCGAATAATGGGATTACAAGGAGCGTGATACTGGATTAAGAGGGTAAAATAACGCGGCGCTCCGAATCCGAAAACCTGGATTCGAGTCCGAGACCGGCCCGCACTATCCGCAGCATCCTAGACTGGCTGGTCCAACCTCCGAACACCAAGATCTGGGGTGCTTAGGGACAGTCAGGGTCGCCTAGTGAGCACCCAACGCCACGAAGCTATTAGAGAGCAAAAGCTGGGATTCGAACATTCAACTTCCTAATCATCTGTAAAATGGGTACAAATTTCAGCCCAGACAAATGGAGAGTTTAATGGTGGTGTTAATTATCAGAAAACATTTATTAGGTACCCACTGTATACCGGGCACTGGGCTAAACTGGCCATTCGAATATTAAAAAAGAAAGACAGAAAGACAGCCCCTGCCCTCCAAGAAGTTCTATTTCCTGGGGATGGGGGAAGACTTGACCCAGAAGGAAGCTGAAAAGTGGGTGAGAAGGTGGGGAGGGAGCAAGTGAGAGGCTTGAGGTGGGTCCCCAAAGTCGTACCCTCAGGTGAGAAATGATGGGATGTCTGCACTGAGCTCCCTCCTTAAATGGAGCTTTGGAGTTCGTACATGGTTCTACCTTGCAAGCAGAGGGACAGAAGATGAGGAGGAGGTGGCCAGCCCTGGCAGGACGATGCTTTCCTGTTAATGAGCTCTTTGGAGTCTGGAGGTAAAATCAGAGAAGTCCCAGAATAATGCAGTTAGGTGAGAAATAAGGCTAGAAGGGAGAGGCAGTAGTGGAAAGAGAGCAGGACCAGGATCTGGGTTTCAAATCCTGAATCTATTCTTTGTGCCTCTGTGCCCTTAGCCAGCCAGCTAGGCAGCCTGGGATAAGACCTGAGTTCAAATCTAGCCTCTGACATTTAATAATCTGTGTGACCCAAGGCAAGTCACTTCATCTCTATTTGTCTGTTTCCTCATCTGTAAAATGGGGATAACAATTACACTGACCTTTCCCAAGGTGGTTGTAAGAACTAAATGAAATAGTATTTGTAAAGTACTTGCAGCCGTTCAAGAATTATAGGAATGAAATCCATGATTAGTATTATCTGCTCAAGAGCTCAGGTTCCTCAGAAACTGGTCAGAACACTGCCTGGCAAGTCACTTAGGTGAAAGAAAAAACTTCTCCAATTTCCCCAGGGCTCTTCTACCCCACTGATACCATTTGATGTTCAGTTTGGGTTTTTTCTTAATCATTTTCAATCATGTCCTACTGTTTGCAAACCTGTTTGGGGACTTTCTTGGCAAAGATCTTTGAGTGGGTTTGCCATTCTTCTTCAGATCATTTTACAGATGAGGAACCTGAGGAAAATAGCATCAAGTGACTTGACCAGGGTCATCCATCTAGGAAGTGTCTGAAGTAGGATTTGAACTTGGCTTTCTGACTCCAGGTCTGGCTCCTTACCTACTGTGCCAAGGAGCTGCCCCTCAGTTTTGTTTAAGCTACAGCAAAAAGTTTTCCGTTTTTCTCTCCATCACAGGGCAAAAGTCTGGTTTGCTCTAACACCGATTGAAGGTTCACTGCCATCTGTGGAACCCAGTCGGAACTGTCAGGTGTGGTCTATGGGCTAGTTGGTTTTGATGGCGTTCCTTTTTCCTCTCTCTCTGACTCTCAAAGGGAGGGGAAAAGAGTAGATTAGGAAATGAAGATGATGTGAAAGTAGGTGAGCCCAGAATTTAAAAGAATATTCATTCCCCTTATTCAGGCAATCACTAAAGGTTTATTGTGCCCCCATGTGCCAAGTACTGTGCTAGATGCTAGGGATACAAAGATAACATCTAAACAGGGGACTGCTGTCTAAACACAATTTCTAGTTGTGTGACAATAGCCTGGCCAAGTCATTTCATCACAGTCTCCTTCAGTTACTTCATCTATAAAATGGGGATAATAATTGCATCAACTCTGGTAAGACCTTGAGTGAGTCTCAGCTTCGGGATCCCTGATACCCATGTGGGGAAAGGACTAAGTTTTGGATCATAAATGAGTTCAATCCAATACAGTCCTGACTCTACAAAAATTAGCTACAAATCACTTAATCTTGCCGGCTCTCAGTTTTTTTCCTCATCTTTAAAATTTATGAACTATATTATCTTTGTTTACAATCTAAGATCTTGTCATCATTGTCTAGTTAGGCTAGAAAGAGGGGTTAGCTTGGAAATGAGAATAATATAAGAAACACGGGATCGTACCATGTAGAAGACCCTGAGAACCAGACCGAGGGGTCAAAGGTTAAAATTACCTATAAAGGATTAACAGGGTTTGGGCCATCTCTGGGGCAAGAGGCAAATCATAGACTTCAAAGCCCCCACTTCCTTTCACATTTAGGCAACAAGATGACTACAGGGTCCTCAAATTTATTTTTAAACATATTTTGGCAACTGTATTAAAAAATAATTGACTTTCTTTGCAATCCAAAGCATTTTATTTTATTTGCTTAAAAATTATTAGTTAAAAAGAGTATTCTGAGAATACTCTTCATAGGCTTCATCAGACTGCCCAAGGGAGCCTGGACACAAAAAGGTTTGTGAAAGAATATGGAACTTGGAGGCAGGAGATGCTGAGTTCCAGTCCAATCCTACCTTCCATATATAGATATATAAGCCTGGTTGAGTAACCTAACCTCTGTGAAGATTGGATTTGTCTCTCCCTTATTGTAACAATGAAGGTACTTAGCTCTTCCTTGATTGTGAAGATTAAATTGTAATCCCCTGTGTATTTTAGATTTTAATCCCCAAAGTGTAAAGCACAGTACTTAAAGTTTGAGTATGGAGATCTACCCATTTTGGATTTAACCACAAAAGGTGTGAACACCCATTTCATACATTGAGTGGGAGGTCTGTGACCCACGTGTGAAAGAGTGGCAGTCCCTAGAGTGGAACGTCAGCTGTGATTGGTAGATGTAAAATTTAGGGGATGTGACACAAGAGGAAAAGGTCTTTAAAAGTGGAAAACAGATACTTGAAGAGAGTCACATTGAGTGAAGAGACACTTGGAGTGAAGAGTCACTTGGAATGAAGAGAGACTTGGAGTGAAGAGGGACACTGGAGTTTGAAAGAGACACACTTGAAGTGGAGCCTGCTGGAGTTGAGGCTGATAAAAGAATTGAATGAACTGACAACTTGGTGAGTGTAAAGGATGACTTTCTTCCTTGCCCTTTCTGTCTTGGGACTCCTTTCCCCTAGAATTTCTACCAGAGCTTTCTGAGCTCTCTCTCTCTCTCTCTCTCTCTCTCTCTCTCTCATCTCTCTTCTCTCTCTCTCTCTCTCTCTCTCTCTCTCTTCTCTCTCTCTCTCTCCTCTCTCTCTCTCTCTCTCTCTCTCTCTCTCTCTCTCTCTCTCTCTCTCTCTCTCTCTCTCTCTCTCTCTCTCTCGCTCTCTCTCTCTCTCTCTCTCCTTTCTTTCTTCCTTAATATCTTCCCTCTATTGTAAAAATAAACTACCATAAATTCCATTTTACTTCAGTAATTCATTTGTGGGATTTAGAAATTAAATTCCTGGAGACCAATTAAGTATTCAGTCCAACCATAAACCTCTCTGGACCTCACTTTCTTCATTTGTAAAATAGGGATAAAATTGCACCCCAAATATTAAATGAGAATGTCTATCAATCTAACTATTTATCCTTCCATCTGTCTTTCTGTTCAGTGTTCATTCATCCTGCATCTTACCCATCTACCTACCTACCCATTTTATTACTTTATCTACCTGCCTACCTACTAATAAATTGTCTACCTGTCCATCTTCTTTCTTTCTTTCTTTCTTTCTTTCTTTCCTTCTTCTTTCTTTCTTTCTTTCTTTCTTTCTTTCTTTTCTTTTCTTTTCTTTCTCCTCTATGTAGATCTATAGAATATTTCTATTTATATGTGACTTTGCAAATGTTAAAGCTCTGTTTAAAGGTTCGATGTCTTGTACATCTAAAGTTAAACTGAACATGAAGTCACTTCAAAGGAAGAGAGGAAAGCCAGTCACAAAAGAGTGGCCCAAGGGGGAGAATGTGAGGTTTGCTCACTGACTTGTTCAACTGCCTCTGGGGGTGGGTTTCTTTTTCCACCTGGTACTCTTCCCTCTTGCCCACCTGCAGCCTTCTTGAGTCCCTGACCAGCAATTCATCTGCCTCAGGATAGACCTTTAAAAGCTCTTGCTAAAGGTTCTTCTAGATTGCATTGGCTAAATGAATTAGGGTTTTCCATAAGAAAGCTCTTTTACACTGTATGATCCCATAAGGCAGAATCAAGACCAGAAGGTGAGAGTTATGGGGAGGCAGATCTTGCGTCCTGTGGGGTGTGGGAGGAGGTAGGACCCAAACCAACTTTTAATAGAGGTTGGTCAGCAATAGAATGGACCAAAAAGTTAAAGAATGTGTTTTCCTTTATTCGACACCCTAAAAGAGAGGCTCAATTACCACCTGTCTGGAACACTGGAGAAAAGATTCATTCATTTATTGGGCAAGACTTGGGTTCATTGAATCTTGCAGACAAAGATTTTGTGATTCTGTAGCCTTCATATTTCTCTATAAAATGAGGTCATTGAATTGATGTAAAGAGCTCCTTTTTTTGAGTCAGGGGATCTGGGTTCAAATCCCCTCTCTGACAGTAGTTGGTGACTTTTGGCAAATCATTTTACTTCTGGGACTGAATTTCCTTATTTGTATTTATGAAATCTCATCTTACAAATAAGGAAATTCAGGTTTAGTTAAATGAGATGGCCTCCAAAGCCTTTTCCTGCTCTAGATCCCTGATCCTATGATCCAATTTGCATGTCCCAAGAAAGTCATTACGTGGCTTTGGAACTCACTTTCCTTCCTCATTTTTAAGAGGAGAGGGAAGAACTGGATGACTCTGACGAGGTTTTCATTCTATTTTTTTTTCTAATTTTATTTTATTATTATTATATTAATATTATTTTATATAATTATATATTTAATTATATTATATATTATATATAATATAATTATAAAAATAATATATTAATATTATTTCTAATTCTATTTTTTAATGTTCTAATTTCAGGTCTGCCATAATACGTCCATATTTTGTCTTTCCCAAAGTCCCTACCCGCTCTGACATTCTAACCTTCTATATTCAATTCTACTAAAACACCTTCTAACTTTCTTGATTCCAAGGTTCTTTTCTGAGCTCTGATGGTCAATGTTGGCTGGTTTTCCTTTGCTTCTAGGATTTCTTCCATTTATTCGGTCAGGCCCTTCCCCTTTAATGTTCCAAGCTTCCTTCCAGTTCTACCATTCTAGGCATTAATGGTCTTTCTCCTTTAACATTCAAGCATCTCTGTCCCGAGGTCAATTCCAGCTCAAATAGACTCTGCTTCTGTACTCTAAGTCCAAGGTTCTCTGCTTAGCCGTGCACAAATAACCGTGAACCATTTGCCCAGCTAAAGTAGAGCGTAGGGGGTGGCACTGGGGGACCCCATGGCCTATATCGTAAGTGGCAATTCATTCTTGCTTCTCAAATATCACAATTTAGGGGGAGGGGGCCGCTTGTTGTTACAGCTTCACTGTTTCTAGGCCAGAATTTGGGACTTGGCCAAAGAAGCCTTCAGGAGGCAGATCTACCAGGGAATTCCCTTCCCTTCTGCTGGGGCCTGAGGCTCTTCATGGGCCAGCCAGGGACTCAGGGGCTACAGTTTCCTTTTGGATAAAAAACTTAAAGAAACTCTGGGCCCCACTGGAGAAACCCACCACCAGCCTCCCTCTAATGTGTCTCTGGCCAGGCGGAAAGTTGTAAAAAATAATAATAATCGTAATTTTCAGCCTTGACCCCCTCCCTCTGACCCTCTTGTTTTGAAAAATAATTCAGCTGCCTGGGGCGGGAATCTTTGAAGTCCTTAGAATCCGGCCCAGTGCCAGGCTGAGCCCCAAATGGAAACCGACTCATTTCTCTCCCACCGACTTCATCCTTCTTGACGAAAATTCACTTGATTTCTCCAGGCACTCGCAGGCAGCTCTTTTCTCCAGTTTCTTTACTCCAGCTTGAATCCACTTTTACACCTGGCTGTTGGCCTGTGAGAGCACTTGGGGGGAGCCCAGATGCAGAGATTTTTTTCTTGCAGGAAAGCAGGGGGATGAGAGCATCACGGAGAAGAGAAGAAGGGAGAAAGAGGGAGGGAGGAAGGGAGAGAGACAGAGAGATAGAAAGGCAGGATAACAGAGACAAATAGAGATAGACGGACATAAGGAGACCAAGAAAGACAAGAGATGAAGAGAGAGGGAGAAGCAGAGTCAGAGGGAGAGACAGAGAGCGGGCAAGCTGAGAAGGGTGTTTCCCAAAGGTCCATGGGAATTGGGCCAATGAGAGAACACCCCAGTTGCTTCATTCCAGGACTCCTGCTTT
>NC_077228.1:21859768-21909752 GCF_027887165.1 Monodelphis domestica
GAGACATAACAAAAATGTGCACTATCTCTACTCAGATGAAGCAATATAATGAACAAGTGGACACCTATGTGTTCCTTAAAGACACCTGATAAGGGAGGTCTCCCACCCCTCTGAGTTAGCCCAAAACACTTTTGGATAGGGTCAATGGTTAGTAGCCAATGAAATCCCAATGTCATTGTAGAATGGATGGCTACTGTCTTCCCATCCATTTGTCCTATTCTCCATAGCACCGAATAGACATAATCCAATGTTGGATCCTCAAGATGAGAAGATACAGAAGGAGAAGCAGAAAACTGAGCTAATGACCTGGAAATAGAAGAGCCTGCCTCAAGGATGAGGTGAGATGGGGGCTGTCTCTTGGGGATTATTTAGAAGGATGGTGAAGCAAGAAGTCTATGGGGCCTGCTTGAACAGCAGCTCCAGAGTTACAGAGTTCTCAAAATTTTGTTTGTAATTGTCTGATATATGTAACAATGGTTGTATCCCCATAGGAAGGGGTAAATGGTTGTTCCTGAATAGGTGGATGTCCAAATAGCATCTCAAATGATGAGATGTGTAAATCACCTCTGGGTCTGCTTCTGAGATAAAATAAAGCCAGAGGTAGAATTTCAGGCCATTTCAAATGAGTCTCCATGCACAATTTTCCAGTCATAGTTTTAAGTTCTTTATTCATTTGTTCAACTTGGCCAGAGCTCTGGGGATGATATGGTGTATGGAATTTAGGAATTATCCCCAAACATGAATAAATTTGTGATAAGACTGAATTGGTAAAATGAATTCCTCTATCTGAGTCACTATGTGCTGGCAGTCCAAAATGGGGAACAATTTATTTTAAAAGAACTTTCACAACAAAAGCAGATGTGCCCCAAGCAGTAGGGAATGCCACAGTCCACCTGGTCAGCTGATTGACTATGATCAGACAAAATTTATACTGTCCAGCTTTTGGCATAGTGATAAAATCGATTTGTAAATGTTCAAATGGTATGTAAGCCAGAGGACGTCCACCAAAGACTTTGCCATGAAAAGTATACTGCTTAAAGGTCTGGCAGGTAGGGCAGGCTGTACATACTTTAGAGGCTATAGTAGTTATATCAGGGGCTATCCATACTCTTTTAACAGAGTCCACGATGCCCTGGGTGCCAAAATGACCATTTTTATGAATAGACTGGCAAATTTGTTGATAAAACTTCTAGGAACAGGGGTTTTTCTTCAGATGACACCCATACTCCATTAATCTGTTTTACTTTAAATTTTTGCTTCCATTTTCCCACTTCCTTGTCATTATAGGAAAGGGATAGATCCAAATCATCAGTAATTGTTAGTGGCAAAATTAATTCAGGTCCTTCTAAGGCTGCTAGTTTGGCTGTGATATCTGCTTGGCTAATTCCCCTGGAGTCAGGGTCATTGCTACCTGTGTGTGCAGAGTAGTGAATGACAGCTATGGCTTTGGGGAGCTGGATGGCAGAAAGAAGTTCAGTAATAAGGTTTGCATTGGCAGTACATTTTCCAGCTGATGTTAAGCCCTTTTGGAGCCATAGCATGTCAACAGTGTGACATATGTCAAAGGCATAGCAGGAGTCTGTGTAAATTGTGACTCTTTTATCCTTTCCAATGATACAGGCATGTTTCAACACAATGAGTTCTGCACCTTGTGTGCTTACATTTGAGGGTAAGGAAGCTGACCAGAGAGTATCAAATTTGGTGACTATTTCAGCTCCTATAATATAGCATACACCATCTCTCATAAATAAAGAACATCTGTAAATAATATTAAATACAAATTATCCCCTGCTCTTGGGAGAGTTCTAAGTGGAATCTTGACCTTGCAACCTCTCATATATCTAGCTTTGCAAAATCTCTTTACTACACACTTCAAACCCTGCCTTCAGTACTTACTATGTCATGTATAACCCAGAGTGATTTGCTTGCCAGTTCCAGGAGGAGGGAGGGAAGGAGAGAGGGAGACAATTTGGATCACAAAACTTATGTGGAAATTTTTTATTACATATAATTAATAAAATAAAATAAAAAGACACTTACTTTGTCATCTTGGGCAAGTTTCTTGACCTTGGCCTCAGTTTCCTCATCTATAAAATGAGATTATTCCAGATGGCTGCTGACGTCTCCTCTAGTTCTAAGTCTATCATCTGAAGTCAGAGGACAATTAGACCTAGAACCATAAAGATCTGAGTTCAAACCCAGCCTCAGACACCTACTCACTGTGTGACTGTGGACAAGTCTTTATACCTGACTGAGCCTCAGTTACCTCATATATAATATGGGAAAAATAAGAATACCTACCTTCCAGAGTTACTGTGAGAATCCAATGAGATGCATGTAAAGCATTTTGAAAGCCTTTAATTGCTATAGAAATGTCGACTATTATTATTGTGAATGAGTGAGTACCTGGCATATGTTAAAGTAAAAAACATATAATCAATGCTTGTTGTCTGATTTATTGGCTGTATAAATTTAAGTCAGAAGACACAAAAAAAAATAGCAAAGGCATAAAAGGATTTAGTTATCTTACAAACCAGGAGATCTGGGTTCTAGTTGTAAGTCTATCACTAATTCACTATGTGATCCTGGGTAAGTCATTTAACTTTATCTTTAAGAAAGGGCTAACAATAATACTCATTTCTCAGGGTTATTATGAGGATCAAATGACAGAACATATAAAAAGTGATTTGCCAATAGTAAAGAGTCATAAAAAATGCTAGTTAGTAGTAGTAGTAGTTTCAGCATTCTATATTCTATGGCCTAGTCCAATGTTGATATTCTACGTGCTTCTCAGCTCTAATATTTGTTGACCTTAGGTCCTTTCCAGCCCTAAGTCTCTCATGTAATTCCTAGATTTCTCTAGTCATGAGCCAGAGCTATTTAAAAATGACAGATTCCTCCAGCAACAGATGACTCTTTAGCCTCGATTGTCAAGGTCAGACAAAGTAAAATCATTTTCTAAATGGTCTCATTCTGAATTGACTGGAGGGTGAAAAGTTCAGACCCAAGTCAAAGGCTGGACTTATTGGACCCAAACTGGAACAGAGCCTGGACCCAGTCTGGTTTGAGGCTTTCTAATGAGAGCCCGGTCTGGTTTTACCAAAGAGCTAACATCTCCAGAGAGCCAACAGCAAACAGTACCCTGCAATTTGGAAAACACCCTATGCTCTAGGGAGAGGGAGGAGGGAACTGCTGAGTAATGAAATGATGCTCTGGGTTGGCTGCCAGAGAAAATATGCCAAATTTCCGGGGCTTTCCTATATTTTTCTGTGCCCACTGCTCTGAGGCATTTTCTCCCAATGTATATTTAAAAACATTAGTAAATATGTGAAAACTGGTAATATAATGCCCTCCAGAGTCAAGCTAACAGTGAGAAACAGCTATGGTACACTGGCTCCAGTGCTGGCCTGAAAGTTAGGACCTCCAGGTTAAATCTGACTTTCATATGGAGAACAGACTTCTGAGTTATTCCCCTACTCATTGGATGGTTCCCATTCTCAGAGTTCAAAGGTGGGTCCTGTGCTATCTCATTCTAAAACTGTAGCTCACAAGCCCCTACCAGTGTTCTTCCTATTCATAATTATGCAGTAGATCCAATTAACTTTTAGAAAAGGTATTTGTTCAAATATGCAACAAGAACAATAGTTGAAAAACATCCCCCATAAATGTGGAATGCAATCCCCTAGAAATATACATGGTGTCTTTGGGGAGCGTGAGCTCAAACTTAAAGCAGATATAATGATGGTTTATGGAATACATATGGCCACAACTCTTGAATTATAAATCTTTAACATCTTCTCTCTCCTTGGACAGTCTTCATGAATTGCTGTTGGGCACCTAAATTTAATAGTTTGCTCAGCAAAGCTTGCTTCTGAGAGAGCATGGAGATTCTCCTATATAGTTTGCTCAGCTGGACTCACTTCTATCAGATCACTCTACTGGATTCCTTGGCATTGCTTCCTTCTGGGCAGCTATAGTCTCCACCACCTCCAGTTTCAGTTCTCCATTAGGGTATTTCCTGCCATTTCAGAGAGAGCAGAGACCCTTCACCTAGGACTGGTAGAAGTTTCTCAAGTTCTCAATCTAGGAGAAAGACCTCACTCTAGCTTATGGTGATCATATAGTAGATTTGTCAAGTCTTTATCCCAGAAGACTAGAATAATAACCAAGGCAGTGGCCATTTGCCCAATAATCCTCAAATTATTTTGAACTTCAGGGTTACTTTTAGTGTACAGAGGTAATCTATGCCCCAAGGGCAAATTCATTATTAATAACATTTTTATGCAAATAAGCTATTCAAAACTCTTATCTTTGATAAAGTAGAGCTTAGTTTACTCCCATCTGGAAAGAAGATGCAAATGTATTTCCAGCATCTAGAATAGTGCTTTGCCTAAGGAAAGCATATAATGAATGGTTGCTCAATTCATTGGTCCATATATTCAAATTCTAGTTTCTAATTTCTAACCTTCTGTATTCTAAAGTGATAGGATTTTGGAGTCAGAGAAGCCTGCCAAGGTCTTCTCTGCTTGTTGACTGATTGATCTAGTCCAGCTCACACTTGAATAAAGAAAGTCCCTTATGACATCTCCACCAAAGAAATATTTAGTCTTTCTTTGCCTAGATAGCCACCAGTGGGGGGATACATGATACTTCTGAAGTATCTTGTTTTACTTTGTTTTACTTGTTTTACTTTGGGGCAACTGTTATTGTCATGGAGTCTAAATTTACTTCTTTGCAACGTCCACCCAGGGCTCCTAGTTCTGCTCTCCTGGGCCAAGCAAAAGAAGTCGTGCTCCTCTACCACATGGCAACCTTTGTGTCTCTTCCATCTCTAAGGGAACCAATGATAACATGGGGCTGGGAGGAGGAACAGTTATCACTTTAATATGTGGTGAGTAATAGAGCCTCTGACTTTGTAATCACTCAAGTTGATTTGGCAACTTCATCTCAATTCAACCTCTTCCTGGCATACAAAATCATTCTAAGACAGGGATTTTTGCAATCATGGTAGTAGACTTGAGAGAATATCATTCCATGGACCATTAGACAAGAAGGATAAACCAATATCTCACACCGTAGAGGTCAAATGGGTACATGATTTAAACATAAAGGAGATACCATTAGCAAATTAGAGGATGATGTAATAGTTTCCCTGTCAGATCCATGTATAAGGGAAGAAAGTATTTTGAAGATTGGATTTAGCTATTTCCTGATTTTAACAATGAAGATACTTAGCTAACAAAACCAGGGGGGATTGTGAACAGTTAAATTACTCCACCCTACTTAGACCATACTTTAGGAGAAGATAAAGTTGTAATCTCCTGATTGAACAATGAAAGTACTTTACTCTTACCTTATAGTAAAGCTAGAACTTTAAGTTAAGTCTATTTTAAGATGGACATTTAGAGGAGACACAAAAGTGAAAGGTCTATATATTTGACTCACTTCCTCTCTCTGGCACCTTTCTGGTGGTGGAGAGTTGGCTGGTGGCAGTGTGCTGGGCCTTTCAGCATCTTAGCGTGGCTACAAGCTATTGTCTGGTTCGGTAGTGAGTTTCTGGCTTAGTTTTCCTCTTTTACTTTCCAACTTTATCCTCTTAGAAACCTCTAATCTTCTTCAGAGACTTAGAGGTAGGGATTTTTAACTCCCCCTGGCACAGGCCCGGCAGGACAAATCCTATATCCTCTTCCCTCCTTCTCCTTAAATTCCTTCCCTCTATGTTAATTAAATTACCATAAATTTCCAGACTGACTTGGGTATTTTATTTGATATTTCCCTTGGCGACCAATTAAATCTAGGTTTTAAGTTACAACCCTAAAATTATCTTTACAATATGAATAAACAAGAGGCATAGAGCATTATGAGGAGTAAAATGGATAATTCTGATGATATTATAGTTATTTATTATTAATTAATAAATTACAATATAACAATAAATAATTAAATTTAAAAGACTTTGAACAAACCAAACCATTGCAGCCAAGATTAGAAGGAAAGTAGAAAGCTGAGGGGGAAGTGTAGCAAGTTTCTATGATAAAAGCCTCAATTCTTAAAAATATAGATTGCTGAATCGAATTCATGAAAATACAAGTTATTCCCCAATTGATACATGCAATTTATACAAAGGATATGGATAGGCAGTTTTCAGATGATGAAAATCAATACTATAGTCATATGAAAAAATGTTTTCAATTGCGACTGATTAGAGAAATGCAAATTAAAATAATTCTGAGGTACAACCATCAGATTATCAATTATCAGGCAACATAACAGAAAAGGAGAATGGCAAATGTTGGAGTGGATGTGATGAAATTGGGCCATTGTTGCACTATTAGAGGAGCCATGAACTAATCTAGCCATTCTGGAGAATGATTTGTAGTTATGCCCAAGGGGTCTAAAATGGTGTATAACCTTTGACTCAGTAATATATATAATATACATATATATATATATTTTTTTTTAAACCCTCACCTTCCATCTTGAAATCAATACTGTGTATTGGTTCCAAGGCAGAAGAACAGTAAGGGCTAGGCAATAGGGGTGAAGTGACTTGCCCAGGGTCACACAGCTAGGAAGTAGCTGAGGCCATATTTGAATCTAGGACCTCCCATCTCTAGGCCTGGCTCTCAATCCACTGAGCCACCCAGCTGCACCCCCCCCCCCAGTCATATCTCTACTAGGTCTGTATCACAAATAAATTTTTTAAAAAGGGAAAGACCTATATGTGCTAAAATATTTCTAGCAGCTCTTTTTTGTTGTGGCAAAGAATTGGAAATTGAGGAGATGCCTTCAATTGGGGAAGGACTGAACAAGTTGTGGTGTAGGATTGTGATGGAATATTATTCAGCAGAATAGGTTCAGAAAATCCTTGAAAGCAGTACCTGAACTGATGCAATATGAAGTAAGCAGACCCAGAAAAATATTGTACACAGTAACTGCAATATTATTGTGTGATGATCAACTGTGAATGATGTAGCTATTTTCAGCAATATGGTGATCCAAGGCAATTCTGAAGGACTTAGGATGAAAAATGCAATCAATCTCCAGAAAATGAATTGATGGCAAATGAATACAGATCAAAGCACATTAAAAAACAAAACTATTTTAATTTTTTTAAATCTGTTTTCTTTCACAGCATGACTAATATGGAAATGTTTTACATGACTACATATGTAAAAGCTATATCAAATTTCTTGCCTTCCCATTGAAGGGGGAAGGGAGGAAGGCAGAGAATTTGAAACTCAAAATTTTTTTTAAAAATGTTAAAATTGTTTTTCCCAACTGCTTGATCACATGGGTTGATGGGAATATGATTGGGGACGTAGACTCAAAGCAATCACCCAAATGCAAATATTAATAATATGGAAATAAGTCTTGATCAATGACACATGTAAAACCCAGTGGAACTGCTCGTTGACTAGGGGAATGGGATGGGGAAAGAACATGAATCATGTATCCATGGAAAAAATATTCTAAATTGATTAAATAAAATTTTTCAAATAAAAATTGTTTTTCCATATAATTGGAAAAAATGAAATACTAAAAAAAATTAACATGAAGGAGATCGTAGACATCATCTGGTTCAACTATCTCATTTAATAAATAGATGAAGCAACAGAGGCCCAGAGCTGGGAAGAGACTTGATTAACGTCACATAGTCACTTCAGGGAAAGAATTCAGCTTACCTCACTCCTAGTTCACAATGTTTAGCACATAATAGATATTAACAAATGTTTATTGGTTACCCAATTGGTCCTTTACAACAGATTAGTTAATAGGAAAAGACCAGTCCTAAGAAATGGATCTAGGTATTGAGTCCCCCATCCTCTCTTCATCGGGCAATTTCTTCCCATAATGCTTGAATTCTGGAGTCAGAAGACCTGGGTTTAAATTCTAGGTCTGCCATTAACTTCCTGTATGATGTGGGGCAAATCATTCCTCTACTCTGGCTCTTAATTCAATTCCCTCCTCAGTAAAATGAGGGGATTGGTTTAGTCAATCTGAGTGACTCCTCTTAGCTCAAAACTGATGATCCCATGATCCTCTCTGTTCCTGACTCCAAGTCTCACCTTTCTCCATTATGTTCCTTTTTCTCATGGCAGCACCATCTTTTCAGGATGTCCTACTTTGTCATTACCTGGAAGTAGCTTTATCTCAGACTTGATTGTTATTGGGAGAGGAAGTCCCTTACTCTGTGATTTGCCACTAGATTCTAGAAGGCCCAGTGTGGGTGGCCATCAACAGCTGGGCATCCCTTTCCTGCCACCCAAATGTTTCCCCATGGAATCCCAAGGAATCTGACATTTATGGATGTTCTCTGGCCTTGAGTTCTGAGCATTTCCCAGCCACCCACCAACCTCTACAGAGAAGCTTCCATAAAAAGGCTTTTTATTACCAACTCCTACCCTCTCGGGCAGGACCATTATTATTATTTGAAGTTTATGAGCCACCCTTGGTGCAGTAGGTGCAAAGGAAAGACAGCTTGGCAGTCCCAAGGAAAACATTTTTTTCTTCTCACTTCCCAACAAAAACTTGCACACATGTATATTAACAGAAGCAGGAAAATGTACTATAAAAACCAATGACTTGGAATCAGAAGTTCAGAGTTCGAGTTCTGATTCAACTGTTTATAATCTTTCACTGTTACTTGGTAATTCTCTAGGTCTCAGATTATTTATCTGTATAATGAGAATAATGATGCATCTACCTATTTACCTTACAGGGTTGACACATGAGTTGAATAAGATCATTTGGAGTAGATGAAGTAAAAGGTCCTAACCAACTTCAACATAGTCTGATTCCTTCTATCCCGTGCAATTCCATGCTATATCACATATGCCGCCATTTCCTTCAACTTCATTGAATTCAGTGTTGTTCTGGTAGCTGTTGCTGTTTTATCAAGCACTGCCTATATATAGAGAGTAATATGCCAGACATTTGGATCATGTGAAAATTGAAGTCAGACACTCCTTGCACTCATGACACTCAGAGAAATTACAAAAGTGAGTTAGGATGGTGGCCATCTAGTCCAACACCTACCTCAAAGGACTTCTCATCATAACATCCCTGACAAATGGTCAATCATCCCCCCCACCTTTTTTTTTAAAGCCCTTACCTTTCATCATAGAAACAATATTGTGTATTGGTTACAAGGCAGAAGACCAGTAAGGGTTAAGCAATGAGGGTAAGTGACTTGTCCAGGATCATACAGCTAGGAAGTATCTGAAGCCAAATTTGAATCCATGACCTTCCATCTCTAGCCTTGGCTCTCAATCCAATGACTTCTTAATATTCCCTTCCCTCATTCCTTTCTTCCTTCTTTCCTTCCTTCTCTTATCTCTTTCATATTTATATACTATACAAATGACTTATTCCCTTCCCTTTCCATTCTTTCTCTTAGCTTCCTTACTTTCCTCCTTAGAAAGGATATCAAGTAGTTTCTGGCTGATTCCTGGCATTTTATTTGCATCAGTTAAACCTTCCTTAAGAAATAAGACTATTCTACCCTGATGCTTATTCTTTCACTTTCCAGCTGTTGAAATCATCAGCTTATTTAAATAGGTCAGATTGGAGTTACATCTATTGTGAGTCATATCTTTTCAGTTTTATGCTGTGTGGCATCATGGAGAGAAGCCAGAAAGCCCTAGATTCAAGCCCTGCCTCTGATACAAACTGGCAGTGTGACCCTGGCCAAGTTATTTAACATCTTGGTGCCCCAGGCAAATTTCTAACCTTTTAAGTTTCAGAGAAGGCATCCACTTGCATTGGTAGTAGGAGTTTCCTTTCCTGGGAGTTTCTTGTGTCAATGAAATCACAGGTCCAGCCCCTATTGCCTTCTAATTTGGTACTGATTGTAATCTGTGCTTCAAGTCAGGATTCTATATCTGCATATCTAGCTGACTCATAAATGAGTTTCTTGTAAATAATTAGGTGTTTCTTGTCAATTCGATTTTAGTCCATTTCATTTTTGTGAAATGCTATTGGCTGTTTCTAAAAGGAACCATTAATGCTGTGCAGACAGGAGGCTTCTTTATTGCCCATAAATCCTTTACCTGTCATGTTTTTTACTGCTAAATCATCTTTTTTGGGCGAGTCATGCCCTGAGTTCCCCTTGGCATTGAAACCACCAAATATTAACCTACACATTGTTTTAAATTTCTGATTAAAGGTCTGATTAAGTTCTTCAATGAATTTGTCCACCTTCTTATATTCTGCAATAGATATTGGAGCAGAAACTGCAATTTCTCTCAGGATGATCTCTTGCCAAATGTTTAGAGAGCAGAATGAAGTTACCAAATGTTTTATGAAATGATGCCTTTGGTTTTGTGAAGATTGGATTAGTCTCTCCCCGATTGTAACAAAGGTCCTTAGCTCTTCCTTAATTATGAAGATTAAATTGTAATCCCCTGACTATTTTTTAGATTTAATCCCCATAAGTGTAAACACAGTATTTAAAAGTTAAATATGGAGATCTACCCATTTTGGATTTAGCCAAAAAAGGTACCAACACCCATCTCACACCCTGAATGGGAGGTTTTTGATCCACATGTGAAAGAGTGGGTGATGAATCAGAATCAGTCGTAGAGCGAAGCATTGGCTGTGATTGGTATACATAAAGATTAAGGGAAGTGACCAAGAAAAAAGGTCTTTAAAAGAAAGAGAAGGGCCTGAACTGAGTTCTTCTGGGAGTTCAATTTGGTCACTTGGAGTGGAACCTCCTGTGAGAGAGAGTTCTGCTGGAGTTCTACTAGCAGTTCTACTGGAGTGGAGAATTTTCTTCATTCAGAAGCATGCTGACTGGACCTTTTCCTCATGTGACCCCTTTTCCTCAGCTTTCTGGAAAGTGCAAGGCTGACTCCCCTTCCCTTGGCCTTTCTGGAGGCTGGTGCCCCTGGAAAGGTCCATTATCTTGAGACTCCTTTCCCTTGGCAGGGACCTCTGAATTCCTGCCTGGCTTAAGAGGATCTCTCTCCTTTTCTTCTCTTTCTCTCTTCCTTAATATCTTCCCTCTATTGTAAATAAACTATTCTGACTTGAGTAACTCATTTGGGATTTATAAATTTAAATCCCTGGTGACCAACTAAATTACATTCAGTCCAACCATAAATTTAACAGTTTCCTTTGGACACTCAATTAACCAACTCCTTTGTCCCTCTGAGAAGAATCTCTGAAGTGTCTTTCCATCCAATAGCAACATCTTTTTCTTTTCTGAATTCATTTATAGCAAGAATGCAAACACAGATTCTTTTTTTTTCCTCTAAGAGTCTGTTTACTCAATGACCTTTAGACAAGGATCTCAGATTTAAAGTCTTAAGAGCTAAGTTAATATTTGTAGGGATAAAGACTGGACTTGTGACTTAATTGGGTGAGGGGGATCTCAAATTCCCTCGGACAATGCAAAAGTGCATTTTCTCAGAAAGTTATAGTCTTATATAGTTGTCTAGGGGAGTGAGGGGCTAGGTAACTCACCTAGGGTCATCCATCCAGAGGTAAGATCCTGCGGCTAATCCATTAACCCCAGTGCTGCTAATTTTTAAAGAAGGTCTAAAAATGGCATAATTCTTAGCATCCTCTGACCCCCTTTCTGTCCTCCTACCACCACTGATAGAAGGAGGTTGCACAGGCCTATAGGCCATTTTACATTATTCTTTGTTTCATTGGTTGCCAGGTTCAAAGGCTCCACCAGCAAATGGTTAAAAGACAGGTGATGATCCTCTTACTATTGGCTGCCATTTTTTCCCCCAGGGCTAATAGCTATACTCAGAGCCTTTCTTGTGTGACAAGATCTCCTCTAACATGTGCTTCCTTGGTTAGCTAAGAGAACTCAGGGTTACCTCTATCCTGCACCAAGGCATGGAAGGAGGACTATGAAAAACTCAGCTGTAAAGCATGGTTTACTAAAAAACAAAAAAGAAAACTGCCAACCAACTGGAGCTCAGCTGGAAACCTCAGATCACCTGGTTTGGCTTAGATGTGGGTTTTTAATTTAATTTATATTTATTTATTATTTATTTTTATCTAATTTAATTTTGTCTCCACTTTTAGGAAAAGGAAGGCACAGAAGAAAGTAATATGAGTTTAGAGATTTTTTTTAAAGCAACTTTCCAAGAGAACTCTTGGGCTTCTTTCCGCCCAACTTCTTCATGTTTTTTCTTTTGAATTTTTTTTATCATTTTCTTTTTAATTCTTAACTTTCCATCTTTTAAATTTTCATTTACGTGGCTACTCTCCAGATTGAGAGAATTAGTCGAATGTTCACTTCTGCCAGTAGATTGTCCTTATTAGGGCTTAACACCATAGGATTTTGAACTTTGAGGGAGATACTGGGTGTCCATTTGTATTGTATGGTATAGTGAAAGAGGGTATATACTTTCAGGTATGAGTGGGAGAAGATGGCCACTAAAGGTCCATCCATATCCAGTTCTGTGACTCCCCCACAAGGCCTTCTGGGTATATGTCTCCTTCTCTCTCATCAAGGAGGAAGGCACAGCAAGGCAGGGCAGCAAACCTTTATTAAGGGCTCACTCTTGCCCAGCACTGTGCTGAGCACTGGGGATCCACATCCAAGACAACTAAGTTCAGTCTGGCTTTGGGGACCACTCAAGATGAAGGATGGCTTCAGCATTATATGCTAAAAGAAAATGACAGAACCACAGAATGTCAACATTGGAAGGGACCTCATGAGCCATCTTGCCTAACTCATCAGTGACAGGAGTTCCTGAACAAGTGGGCATCTTGTCTCTACTTTAAGACCTTGTAGGAAGGAGAGGCTACCTAGTGAGAAGAGCTTGTCACAAGAGCCCATTCTACTTTTGGACAGTTCAGATTGTCAGGGAGCATTTTCTTGACATTCAGCCTCAATGGTCCTCTTTCGCTTTCACCCATCATTCTCAGCTCTGCCCTCTGGGGCCAAATAGAACAAGGACAGTCCTTTGAGTACTTGAAGCCAGCTATCATATTTTCTGTGAACAGAAGTCTCCTCCATGTGAGATACTCTGGGCTCCTTTAAGTAATCCTTATATGACTCTGACTCGAGTCCCTTCATCAGTCTAATTTCCTACCTCTGCACACTCCATAGTATTCATTTTAATTTTGACGCGTAGAAGAAAGGGAAGAAATAAGCATTTATTAAGTACCTACAATGTGTAAGGCACTGTGCTAAATGCTTTACAAATTTCATCTCATTGGATCTTTAAAACAGCCCTAGGAGGTAGGTCTTATTCCTCTTTCCATTTTATATTTAGGGAACATTTTTACATTTGAAGCAAATAGGAGCTAAGTGACTTGCTCAGGATCATATAGCTAGTAAATGTCTCAGGATGGATTTGAACTCAGATCTTCCTGGCTCTAGCCCAAGCATTTCTATTCACTAGACCATCTATCTGCCTCTGAACACAATACCCCAGGTGAATTCTGATGTGGGCAGAGTATAGAGAGATCATCACCTCTCTTCTGGGAAGTTGTGTGCCTCTTCATGTAGCCCAACATCCCCTTAGATTTTGTGGCTGCCACAATACCCTGCTGAATCCTGTGGAGCTTGCAGTCCACTAAGATGCCCAGATCTGTGTCTGGAAGGACACTGGTGTGTGTCCTTAAGAAAAACAAGGAATTGAGTAGGAAGATCTGTTTTAGGAGTTAGATGGCCAATTCTGTTTTGGGCATTTTGAATTTGAAGTGTTAAAGGAATATCCAGATGGCAGCGTCCAGGAGGCACTTGGTGAAACAGCTCTGAAACTCAGGAGAAACTTTAGGGTTACGTGCAAAGAGATGAGACTCATTTTATTGAGATGACAATTAAGCTAATAGAGCGAATGATCTTACCAATAGAGAAGAGCAGCAGGCCTGAGATTGAACTCTGGGACATTCTCCTACATAGGGTTTGAGAGATGCAAAATCAACTGACTAACGACTGAAATGAAGTAGAACCAGGAGAACGTATGTCATTGGACGCAAAGGGAAGAGAGACTGTTTAGGATGATTCATGGTCCTTAGGCTGCTTTCATGTCAAGGACTGCTTTTGCCATCTGGTAAAGTCTGTGGGATTCTTTACAGAAAAAAAAATCCTTTCCCCCCCTTTTTAAAATCCTAATTGAAGAGAATGCCAAGTTTCAGCTAAGAGGAAACATAGAGATGTATTTTTTCTCACAGAAGTTCATGGGTCTCCTCAATTTCCACTTCACACAATGGTAATGAAATACTTTTGTACTGCAAACAATGATGAACAAGATTTCAGAAAGAGCTGGAAAGATCTACATGAACTGATGCAGAGTGAAATGAGCAGAACCAGGAAAACACTGGACACAGTAACAGCAATATTGCACGATGATCAACTGTCAAAGACTTAGTTGCCCTCAGCAATAATGATCTAGGACAATCCTGAAGGTCTTATGATGGGTAATGCTATCTACCTCCCGAGAAAGAACTGGAGTTGGATGCAGATTAAAGCAGACTATCTTTCTCTTTAGTTTATTTGGAAGTTTTGGTCTTATATGAGTTTTGTTTTATAACAATGATCAATACGGAAGTATGTTTTATATAATAATACAAATAGAATCCAGATCAAATTACTTACCATTGCCAAGAGTGGGGAGGGAAAGAAGTGAAGGATTGCTTTGGTTCTTGTAACTTTAGAAAATGTATGTTGCAAATTGTTATTACATGTAATTGAGAAAATATAATATTTTTTTAAAGTTGCACAGAACATTTTCGGGGAAGGTGAGGATCTAAGAAAGGCATTAAATTTAGCAATTCAGAGATCCCTGCTAAGTGGATTGGTTATTAGCTCTACTTTGTGTGCCCAATGCGCATTGTGTTGATTTGATAAGATTTGAAGAATTGCATTTGGAATATGATTGTCATGAGATGGGAAGTGGGTGGATGGGGAAGGAGTAGAGAGAGAGAGCAGACAACTCTTTCTAGCAATTTGCAAGAGAGGATGGTAGAGAAAGGTAGTTTGATGAGATGCCAGGGACAAGTGAAGGGTTGGTTTTTTGGGGGGAGAGGATGGGTTGCTGAAGACAGGTGGGGAGGCATCAGTGTAGGTCTGTAGCCATCAGGAAAGAAAATAGTTGAAAGAGAAAGATTAAAGTTGAGATAAAAAAAAAGGAAATGACTCATTATTGAGGCACATTTTCATAAAAGGTGAGAAAGGATAAAATTGGGGCAGTTAGGTAGAACAGTGGATTGAGAACCAGGTCTGTAGTTGGGAGTTCAACTGGGTTCAAATGTGACCTCAGATGCACATTTAGGAATGTGCAACCCTGGGCAAGTTACTTAGCCTCATTTGTCTAGCTCTTGCCCTTCTGTCCTAGAGTTACTAGGACAGAAAGTAAGGGTTTATTTTTTTAAAGGAAAGAAAGAAAGACATTAAGAAAGAAAGAAAGAAAGAAAGACATTAAGAAAGAAAGAAAGAAAGAAAGAAAGAAAGAAAGAAAGAAAGAAAGAAAGAAAGAAAGAAAGAAAGAAAGAAAGAAAGAAAGAAAGGAAGGAAGGAAGGAAGGAAGGAAGGAAGGAAGGAGGGAGGGAGAGAGGGAAGGAAGGAAGGAAGGGAGAAAGGGAGGGAGAAAGAAAGAAAAGAAAGAGAAAGAAAGAAAGAAAGAAAGAAAGAAAGAAAGAAAGAAAGAAGGAAAGAAGGAAAGAAAGGAAGAAAGGAAGAAAGAAAGAAAGAAAAATCAAGGAACAGTTAGAGCAGTTTACCTTGAAATAACAAAAGGAGTGAAGGTGTCTAAGGACTTGAGGTTTGGAGTAGAGATAAGGGAGCTTATGATGGCCTTGATTTCTTCAGGAAAGTAGTTGAGGTTATCTCCTGAGAGAGGGGATTGGGAGTAAAATAAAGGACTAAAGGGGAGAGGAGAAACTCTGGAAAAGCCCCTTTAGGGAGTATGATCCAGAGTCCATCAGATAAGAATAAAAGGATTTATGTCAGCTGTGAGCACCAAGTTAAGATTAGATAGCATGAAGGTATCCAACCCATCTGACTCAAATTTTGTGGCTTCCTCCTCATATTCAGCAGTATAGGAATAGGAGAAAAAAAGACAGATGGTGGGGGTTACCTAAGGTTGAGGATTGTCAGGATTTGGATGGTGGTAGAATAGGGTCAAAGGTGGAGGACAGAGTATATTTGAACAGATCAACTAAAAGGTCAATACTGTGAAGACAGTAAAATGAAGCCAGAGTAGGGATGATGGATTGGGAGAAAAGAGAAGTGTGGTGAGGCCAGTATGAAAGGAAATAATAGATTTATTAGAGCTATCAGAGGGAAGGAAGGAAGGAAGGAAGGAAGGAAGGAAGGAAGGAAGGAAGGAAGGAAGGAAGGAAGGAAGGAAGGAAGGAAGGAAGGAAGGAAGGAAGGAAGGAAGGAAGGAAGGAAGGAAGTATGGAAGGAAGGAAGTATGGAAGGAAGGAAGGATGGAAGGAAAGAAGGAAGGAAGGAAGGAAGGAAGGAAGGAAGGAAGGAAGGAAGGAAGGAAGGAAGGAAGTATGGAAGGAAGGAAGTATGGAAGGAAGGAAGGATGGAAGGAAGGAAGGATGGAAGGAAAGAAGGAAGGAAGGAAGGAAGGAAGGAAGGAAGGAAGGAAGGAAGGAAGGAAGGAAGGAAGGAAGGAAGGAAGGAAGGAAGGAAGGAAGGAAGGAAGGAAGGAAGGAAGGAAGGAAGGAAGCAGATTATTTTCATAATTACTTTATATCTGACAAAGAGATCTTCGATCTGACCATTCTTGTGGTGGCCAAGGTAGAGTGAAGTTAAGGCCATGGGAGTTAAGGAGGCTGATTTTCTAAGCAGACAGGGTATTCAAGAGAACAGTAAGATGTGTCTTGAAGTTCCTAAGTATAAGGGCAGATATAGAGAAAGATGCAACTGTGAATCATGTACTTAATACTTGAGAAAGGAGGGAAAGCGACTTGGATGCTGGTAGATTACAACAAAGAATATGGGACTAGGTGGAGGGAACTTCAAAGAAGACAGTGCAGTCAAATGATGGTAGCAGAGGAAGAGGAATATGGAAATATGCAATGGGGAGCCAGGAGTGTGCCTGCTGAATGAATGAATGAATGAATTGTGCAGTATGTCGGGGGCCATAAGAGAAATAGCATCTGACACTGGAAAGTGTAGCTGGGGATGAGACATCTTTCATCAGTGGGATCCAGGTTTCCATAATTGGCAGTGGATGAAAAGCCTGCTATTAAAGAGAGATGAAATGAAGAGGAGATGGTGACTAAGGGACGGGTATCCAAGATGACTAGAGACATAACAAGAGAGAACCAAGCAGCCTTGATGAGATTAGGTCACTAGGAACAGATGAATTGCATTTTGGGGTCTTGAAAGAACTGGCAGGTGTAATTAATGAGTCAGTATCAATGATCTTGGAAAAATCATTCCTGGAGAGATGTTGAGGTATTCTAGAATTAAAGAAAAGAAGTTTGGGCACTTTTGTTTTTTTAAGGGAAGCACGTAAACTATGGGCCAGGGAATTCAACTTTGGTTCCTGAGGAGATTTGGGGATTTATTATTAAAGGAGTGGTTAATGGACAGCTACAAAAAAGAAATGGTGATCATATGGTTCATTAAGAAAAGACCATGCCAAGCTAAACTCATCTCCTCTCAAACAGGCCTCTTAGATAGGCAGAGAAAGGGAATTTTGTAGATAAAGTCTACAGATCTTATAAATCTTATAATGGATCTTATAAAGATATTAGACAAATTCTCTAATTTATGACATAGTAGAAAAAGAATGCTTGATTTAGAATCAAAGGACCCAGGTTCAAATCCTGAGTTTCTCACTTACCACTGTCATGGAGAGGGAGAAATGGTGTCCCCCACTACTTAATTTAGGACCAGAGTGTAGTAGAGATGGAATGGAGCTAAAAGTTGGAGAGGGGGGATAGATTGTTTCTCCTCTCTCTTTCCCTAGTAAAACCCACACTAATTATCTTCAGAGTTACAGACTATATTTTTTCAGAGACTGGGTTGAAGTAAAATCCAGAACTGAACTGCTTCTCCCTTCCTGAGGAGAAGGTGTAGCTTTCCTTCCAAGCTTCGGGTCTCTCTTCCTAGATATTTTGAAGCAAGCATTTGATTTAATCAAACAGCGATTTATTCTCAAGGAACACACATAAGGTATGGCAAGAAAGATGGTGGGAATGAGGTAATGGAAAGTGGGAAGTAGGAAGTCCCTAAAGGCTACAATTTGACCCCTTCTCCCCAAATCCTATAGGGTCAGGCCTGACCCGCCGGGGTCAGTTGTGAGAGCTGGCCTGACTTCTATCTGTCCTAGTTATGATATGATGCTCAAGGACCACTTTAGAGGGATAGAGAGGAAATCTTCCAGGGTGGATCCCTTTATGGCAGTCCCATTCACTCCTGTTGTCTTCCACTGGATTCACAGAAGGATGATCAAGCTCAGAGCTTCCCTCAGACAGACTCTCTGAAGAAGTTCGGAGTCAATTGCTTGGATCTCCTCAGTTCCTCTGTTCCTTCTTGGAATTCTCTTGCCCTTCTCCCCTCTTGATTGGTTCTTCTGGCAGATTGAGTCTGGGTTTCCTCTCTTACACCATCTATATGCCTTTAGGCAAGTTATATTCTTTTTATTATTCTATTCTTATTCATTTGGTACATCTATAAAATGAAAGGGCTGGACTAGGTAATTTCTAAGGTCCATTTCACCTTAAATCCAAGGTCCCATGTGATCTTTGTGGACAAGATGGAGACTTATGGGCTAGATAATAGCATATTTAGGTAGACTTGCAATGGTTTGGGTCCACTATTTGGACTTAAAGAGGCTATTTTTGGTTTGAAGTCCCCTTAGAAGGAGCTTATTAGTGGAGGGTCCCAGTAGTCTATATGTGCTTGATTTCACTAAATATTCTCATGAATAATATGTATATTTCCATACATGTCTATTTCCACATAGACAGTTATCCTTTCTCCATTTCGATTTTTCCCATCTTGGTTTTGATAGATTATGGGCCCACATAAGAAAGAAAATGGGAATTTGGGGGGAGTTTTCCAGAAACCACAGATGACATGCAAAGGCCAGCAGACAACACAGAAAAAGTTTAGAAACTCAGAAATGCATACTTAACCCCAAATTTTCAATATAGTATTATAAACACCCCATAAAAGAAAAAAAATTCAGACTTCTTCTCTGGTATGAAGGGAGGGCCAGAATTTTTATGCAGATTTTCCAGATCACAGGGATTCTGTGCCCCTAACTCTCATGATGGGGAAGAGATAACTGGATCATGTGTATGCATGTATATACATATATCTATATCTATACACATATATGGTTTACATGTCAAATTTGCACTATGATGTTAAATTAATATATTGAATAATAATTATCCAAAATGATCTAAACAGACTGAATCTAGATTAGTTTGAATCTAAGAAGATGTAGTCAAAATGAGATAAGTATAAAGAATTATACTTTAATTCAAAATTTAACTTCATAAATTAAGATGTGAGTGGTTGGCTAGAAAGCAATCCATCTGAAAAAGACCTGGGGTTCTGAGTGGACAGCAAATTCAATATGGACTAACAATTCAAAATGGCAGCACAAAAAATAATGGAATATTGGGCTATGTTAAGAGAAGCATGGTATTCAGAACAAAGGAGGAGATAGTCTTATTTTCCTTTGCCTTGGTCAGACAGCCTGGAGAATTATGCTCTGTTTTACTTAGCATATATGAGGAGACATTGATAAGCTGGAGAGTAATAGCAACAACCCCGGAGGGTGAAAGGCCTTGAGATCATGCCATAAAGGATTGGTTGCAGGAACGGGGGATGTTTAACCTGGAAAAGAGAAGCCAGGGAGAGTGTGATAAATGTCTCAGAGTAGTAAAGAGCTGGGTATTTGGAAAAGACTTAAGACTCACTCTGCTTGACCCCAGAGGTCAGAATGTGGGAAGAAGCTGGGGAGCTGGAGATTTAGTCTCCCCCAACAGACTGGGAGCTTCTTCAGGACTGATACTACTTCATCTGAGTTTTTTGTTTTTTTTTTTTGCATCCCCAATGCTAAGTGTAGCAGACTTTTTCATGCTTAATAAATACTTTTTTCATTCATCCATTTATTCTCTCATTCACATATACATTTTAAAAGATTTATTTAATTGATTAATTAGTTAAGAAAAAATTTTCGGGGGCAGCTGGGTAGCACAGTGGATTGAGAACCAGTCCTAGAGACGGGAGGTCCTGGGTTCAAATCTGGCTTCAGCCACTTCCCAGCTGTGTGACCCTGGGCAAGTCACTTGACCCCCATTGCCTAGCCCTTACCACTCTTCTGCCTTGGAGCCAATACACAGTATTGACTCCAAGACGGAAGGTAAGGGTTTATAAAAAAAAAAAATTTTCATGGTTACATGATTCATCACATATACATTTTATATGTAATTCCTTGAGGACAGTGACTATTATTAATTTTTCCCCCCTAAAACCCTCAACTTCCATTTTGGAGTCAATACTGTGTATTAGTTCTAAGGCAGAAGGGTGGGAAGGACTAGGCAATGGGGGTCAAATGACTTTCCCAGGGTCACACAGCTGGGAAGTGTCTGAGGTCAGATTTGAACCCAGGACCTCCTTCTCTAGGTCTGACTCTCCATCCACTGAGCCACCCAGCTGCCCCCCAACTCTTATTTTTTTTTTCTCTGTCTCAGAACTTAGCCTGGGACCTGGCACAGAGCAGGTACTTTCTGATTTCTTGATGATTGATTCTTTGGCACACCAAGGATCCTCCACGTAGCCAAGCACCCTGAGATTTAGAGCTAGAAGGGATGTGGGAAATGATAGTTCTCTTAGTGTACAGAAGGACAAACTGAGGCCCAGAATGACTTGTTAGGGTCCCAAAGCAACAAGTTGGAGAGT
This sequence comes from Monodelphis domestica, assembly GCF_027887165.1. Taxonomy (NCBI): domain Eukaryota; kingdom Metazoa; phylum Chordata; class Mammalia; order Didelphimorphia; family Didelphidae; genus Monodelphis; species Monodelphis domestica. Next base: position 21,880,629 of record NC_077228.1, read on the forward strand.
GAGGTCCCACTAGGATCCAGACCTGAGTTTTAGGACTCTTCCCCTGACCACATACTCCTCCTGCCTTAATCAGTAACATTCACATGTGGGTAGAGCAAAAGAGACCAGAAATAGGGTATTTCATTACACCATGTAAATAATCAAAATTGGAGTCATAACAAATGTCAGTGGAGAGAGAGGGCCCTTTTCATCAGCAGGGACCTTTGGGGGTGGGGGGTGGGATGGGGAGGGTACACCAAGCCTGAAGCCCCACTTGCAGCTTTTTACTGTTTCCCCACCAGAGTCCTCCATCCTTTAGTGAGCTTGGGTGAAGACTTTCCCTCCCCCAGTGATGTCAAAGTAAGAAGGGCCTCCCTGAATGCCAGGCCATGTGGTTCCCATTAGAAGAGTGTTGGAGGGGGGTGGTGTGGTTGGGAGGATATATCATCAGCCTGTCCATCCCTCTTCCAAATCAAGCTCCAGTGGCGTTTCTGGTCTTAAAGGAAAAGGTGTCTTAGCAGAGCTCAGCCCTTAGACCAATGTCTGGGTCATGTTGAAAAGGTTGCCTGAAAGTTTGAGGTAGTAATGGGGGGTGGGGAAGGAATGGTGTCCCTGTTTATTGGATTTGGAAATGGCCATCGGAAATGTGGCCAAGTTGGTGAAGTCCAATTCCAAGCTGTGGACTTTTCCTAGTTTTACTACGATCCTGACACTTCGGAGTCCATGATGCCCCCCTAAACTCACCTTTGGTCAAACCTTCACTCAGACCTTCCATTCATTCTGAGAGGCGGTGTGTGATACAACAGGAAGAAGGATGAGTTTAGGTCAAAGAACCTTGGTTAGAATCCTGCCTCTGCTCTTGCTAATCTCGTATAATCTTGAGCAATTCACAACTATACGGATCCACAGCTTCCTTCTTTTTCTACTTTAAATCCTATGACTCCAATCAGTCTTGAATCATTAAGTTTCAAAAGGAAACTTAGAAGTCACTTGGATATTTCTTAATTAAATTCAATTCTGTGAGCATTTATTAACATTTTCTATGGACCAAGCACAGTATGAGCTATTATTATTAGATATCAGAATTATTACACAGTACCAGCCTCTCTTTATGTGCCCAGTACATTGCTAGTTGCTGGAGACTGAAGACATTTAGGGCATGTACTGACACTTCATTTCATGAGTGTCAATATGGAGAGATCCTCTCTGCCAGAGATCAAAGTATGACATGAGGAAATCTGAGTCTGGTCAATGAAGGCTGGTAAAAAACATAGAGAGAAACTCTGGCAGCATTTCAGGCTTTCATCTAGCTCTTCATTTAATCATTTAATTGAAATTGTGTTCTTTTCATTCAATTCCTCAGCAGGAATAAAAGCTATAATTAGAAAGTGGGGGGGGGAATTGAAGGAATTAGGCAGCAAGTGGTTGATTGTGGGAACTGAGTGAAACATATTAACTCCATCTTGTGACTCAATTCTGGAGAGAGCTCAGTTTGTATTCAATTATGGGTCTAGTTCAATTTTTAGCTCATGACAAAATTTCATAAAATTGTGCAAATTGGGAGAAAACCACATTGTATTGTCTAAACTTAGCCTTGCATAACGGAGATGCTGGACTAGCTCTACCTGCTGCTTAGAGACCCTTAATTTAGAACCTCGGTTATACTCACCAGAACTAAGATTGATACAAGGATTTTTCTCACAGTTGTACACCTCAAACAATCCACATATCTTACCTGAAAACTGGTCCCCTAATGATCAGTCAGCTACTATTTTTTATGTTCCATTGATTGTTTATAGACTCTTGGATACCTTTTTCTGAATTCAGGGAATTGTACCTATTGTCTCTGCCCCTCCCAACTTGAAAAGTCCTCAATCTTTCATCCAATTAGAAATCAAATTACCTAATAGTATATTTCCTTTTAATTAATTGACCTAATTTGATTATTCTTAATGTATAAAAATCTGCCTCCACCTGTATTTGGGGTCTAGCCTATGTTAAGGAAAGACTTGGGTTCCATTTGTGAGAGAATTGTCATGCATTGCTTAGTAATCTGTATGCTCAGAAGAGTGAGCCTTTATTTCCTCATTTCATCTTTCACCTGCCACAGGATTCAAAGGGAAAAAAAAGCAAAAAATAAATAACTTGTCCTCAATAAACTTACATTCTCCTGGAGGAAGTAGGAAATAATATGTACAAACATAAATAAAGACAAAATGTTGACATAGGAAGCTCATGGACCTAGAGCAAGAAGGGATGTCAGAAGCCATTTAACCCAACCCCCTCATATTACAGAGGAGGAAATGATCTCTCAAAGGTCCTAAAGGCCATTAGAATGTGAGGCATTATTTGAACCAAGATCTTTGACCATTGAATCACATGGGATATAGTAAAGGCTTAGGGAAGGGGGTTAGAAAAGGTCTATGTAGCGAGGGGCACCTGAGTTGAGCTTGAACATAGTTAGGAACAAGTGAGGATGAAGCCCATTCCCAGAAAGAAACCCAGAGAACTGCTTAACCTGAGGTCAGTCTCTTTCCTTTTTTTTATATTAAAAATTTTTACTTTATCTTTATTTTATTCCATTAACAAATCTCCACATAAGTTTTCCAAGGTTACGTGATTCATGTTGTCTCCCCCGGCTCTTCCCTCCCCACTTCCGGAGCTGACAAGCAATTCCACTGGGTTATTCATGTATTATCACTCAATACCTATTTCCATGTTATTCATTTTTGTAATAGAGTCATCAACCCCCAATCATATACCAAACAGTAGTAGTAGTAGTCTCTCGGTAACTGAGGATGATGATTGTCTTTGTGCGTTTTCATCTGTGATAGATGAGTGTGCACAAAGACACTTGTGTGTGAAGGAGATTTAAGTGGAAAAGTCGATGCACAGAGACAGTCCCATTCTTTCAGCGTTGGAAGCCTGGGTCCAGTGGCACAAAAAGTCATTACACCTGGAGACTTCCTCAGCTGCATTGGGTGGCCATGTTGTCTTTTGTGCTCCAACACGCCCTGAGCACTCCACAGTGCTTTGCTGCGTCGCCATCTCAGCCGTTGAACCTTCTTGTTGGTTTCTTCCTTCTGTTCCGCCAAAGCAGTCTTCACATGCTGAGTGAGCAAAACCCTGGTTCACCAGGGGTCAACGACCCGATGGCTACCCTCACAAGGTTTAGCCGGCCTGTCGAAGCCATTGCCCGGGGTGTGGCCACTGCCACATGCTAACAGCATATATATATAGCAAATAAACAAGTGACAAATCATGCTTTCTTCTGCATTCTGCCTCCAACAGTTCTTTCTCTAGAGATGGAGAACCTTCTTTTCCTAAGTCTCTCAGAATCATCCTGGATGGTTGTATTGCTGTTAGTAGCAAAGTCTGTTCTCCTGGTTCTGCTTAGTTCACTCTGCCTCATCTTTCCCTTTCTGAGCCCTGGGTTGGGTTGACCACAAAGAGCCCAAGGTCCTTTCTAATTCTGAAGGTGTAGAAAGTGGGGACCCTTGAACCTGGTCTTCTTCCCTGGCCATAGGCTTTCCCCCTTCACTTTGGCCCAACAGTCACCTTTGATTAGTCAGTCAATTATTATTTATCAAAGGTTTATTATGTGCTGGTCACTGTGTTAGAGAACCGAAGAAAAAGCAACAACACTCCCTGGTCTCAAGACAGATAATGGGGAAGAAAGATGCAAACAATCATGTACATGTGAGTTAGACATGTAGTAAATGGGAGCTCATTTTGGATGAAAGTTCAGAAGAAAATTTTCCAGAGAGGGTGCCAGGACAGAGAAGTAGAGAATAGAAGAATCAGTGGGGATAAGTAGAGGGCAGGTGACTTAGATTGATCTTTCAGGCTATAATAGGTTGAGACCAAAAAGGGGTATTAATAGCTTTCAGTTCAACCTCCTCATTTTACAGAGAAGGAAAATGAGGCTTAGAAGGTGAGGCAGCACACCCAAGGCCAGAGAAATAGTAAATAAAGGAGGCAAGATGCCATCTCTCAATCAGAATATCCATGGGATGCTATGATTTCTGCTGTGCTCTGATGGCTGACTCGCCCATCGTCATTGTCAACATCATCAGAATTCCTACTCAAAGCACAGTCTCATGGATAACAGCTCAGTACCGTCACCTTCCTACTTGCCTGGAATGACACACCCATATTGTCAAATAGGCTTTGCCACTGGGTCATCCTTCTCACCCAACCCAACAATGGGCCAAATTTAGCCCTCTAAAAACCAGCTTGTCCCATCATGGGAGGATGGGTGGGTGAGCGTCCTGAAGATTTCCTTTGGCATTTTAATCTCAAAGGCATATTTTTGCTTCATCAGCCCCCAAATATAATCTCATGTCAGGCAGAAGAAGGTAATAGACCACAAATAGCCCAGGAAACGAAGATAAATGTCAAATGGTCTTTAAATATCTGCAAAGGAAGCCACAGAGGAGCCTTTGGGGCTACCAAAAGTCATGAGCTGGAAGTCAGGAATAGATAAAGTAAATTGGTTATGCTTTTTGGTCACAAGACGTGATATGTATGTGTCTATGTGTGCATGTTTTTAACTCATATTTATTATGAATGCATATACATATAATTCTATATGTACACTTTATACAAATGCATATGTACATATAGAAAAATACAATTATGCATAGAAATGTCCTACATACATACATGTGTGTATGCCTATAATTCCCCCCCCCACCCCCCCATTTGGTCTTCCAGGAAAGAAACTAAAGGTTGAATCTCCAACGCTGGATGACATCCCAGAGACATATCCCATAGGGAGAAACTAAGCCAATGGAAGGGTTTCATGATTGACGTCTGAGTCAATGGGCCATAAACAAGTTAAAGACTTTGGATCCAAATGAATCAGATCAGAATACCAAAGGGCAAGAAGGGTGCAAAAGGAAAAGTACTGCTGAGGTTATGATGGGTCATGAGGTACAGAGGAAATATCCCAGGATAAGGAAGATGGATAGGCAGGGCAGTGGCTGGGATTCCATTAAAGATGGCTTCAAGGCAAGGAAGGAAATGGTGGACATAATGGGAAAATGTCACAGACTTCAAGGCTCCTGAGGTTTGGGAAATATCTATGTGATACGGGAATCACTCAGCATGAGGAAATGGCTCTCCTCAGCAAAGAAAATTTTGCTCCAGTATGAAAGCAAGCATTCATCTCTTTATATTACCTACAAACAAACATTGATTGATCGACATTCTGTCCAATATCAGCCAACTCATATCCTCAATCTGGTCCTTCATGGTTAGACTAGGAGATCACTAGCATGTTTTTCAGTTCTATCTTTTTGTGTTCTGTGTTTCTTTGTTCTAAGATATCTTCCTGATTAGGATTTCTTAATCTGGGGCTCTTGAATTAAAAAAACAAAACAAAACAAACTCTTATCTTCTGTCTTAGAATTGATGCTAAGCATTGGTCACAAGGCAGAAGAGTGGTAAGGGCTAGGCAATGGGGGTTAATTGACTTGTCCAGTTGAGAAGTGTCTGAGATCATATTTGAATTTATGACTTGCCATTGCAAGGCCCAGATCTCTATCCTCTGATCCGCCTAGCCATACGTCATGAACTTGTTTTAAAGACTATATTACTGGATCGCCAAAAAAGGCTTGGATGCAAAAAAGGTGAAGAACTACTCTTCCAGGTTTTCCATTCTATACTCTGAATCCTAAAGTTCTAAAGTCACTTTCATCCCTAATGTGTGTTCTAACATCCCTCCCAGCTCTGCCTTTCTCTTTTCTAAGCTCCCTCCAAACCGTAATTTATTGTTTTGTTGATTGTCTAGACTGAGGAAAATGATGGCTAAAATGTTACTAGGTTAAGCTTAATATTCTCTGGTGGGGAGCATCAGTTGTTAAACATTTACAGCACTTCAACACATCTTTTCCCCCATCTCTAATGGATGAAATCTTCTCATCCTTTAAGGTCTAATTTAAAAAGCAAACAACAGTATCTCATCGAGGGAGTCAGCCTAAGAAACTGGCTTTCAAGGATTTGGTGAATGGATCTCCTGACTAGTTGAGGAGACTGAACCATTTTGAGCTTCCATGACTCTTTGGCCTCAACCATCACCTAGATATAGAAAAATAGAGGCTTCATTAGTCAATTTTTTTTTTAAAACAAGAACATTTGGAATGTCAGTGTTGTGTCCTACCTTAAATACATGTCTGAGAAAGAGACAGTAGAAAATAGATGATTAAAACACAGGATGGAGGCAGCTGGGTGGCTCAGTAGATTGAGAGCCAGACCTCAAGTTGGAGGTCCTGGGTGTAAATCTGGCCTCAGACACTTCCTAGCTATGTGATCCTGGGCAAGTCAATTAACACCCTTTGCCTACCCCTTACCACACTTCTGCCTTGGAACAAATAAATGATACCAATTCTAATATGGAAGGCAAATGTTTAAAAAAAAATAAAACATAGAACATAGAACTGATAAAACCAGAAGGAATCTTCAAAATGATCTAAATGGAGGCAGTGCCAAGATGGCAGAGTATAGGCCATAACAGCTGAGTTCTCCCAATGTTGCCTTCCAACTAACTTTAAGCCTAAAATAGAATTCTGTGGCAGAAGAGCCAACACAGGTCAGGGTGAGACATTTTTCCAAACTAAGAAGGCGTAGGATTGACAGGAAAACTGTGTGACATTGAAGTGGAGGTCAGCCAAGAGCATGGTGCACACCATGGCAACATGAACAGCAGTCCTCGGCGGCAGCTTTAGGAGCTTTCAGCCCAGAGATGGCAAGGACGTTGGACAACTGGTCAGAAAGGGATTACAGGAGAAACTTTGCTGGTGCTGGGTGTGGGATCCAGTTGCATTGCTTATATGCAGTTCTGGGTCATAGTTCCAGGGCAAAAAGGAGTACTAGCATTTGTGGCTGCAAGGGAGCAGGGCTTCTGTTCACAGTTCCAAGGCAGAGAGTAATACTAATGCCTGTGTCCACAGGGAAACAGGAACCTTGGTAACAGTTCCATGGCCAAGTGGAACAATAGTGTTTATGACTGTAGGGGGAACAAAGTCCTTTCTGGGTAAAGAGAAGAGCGCAGGGCAGGAGAGTAGTGACCACATCTCTACTTGGAACACACCATCTTGGAAGCAAAAAACCCCTTACACACCACAAAAAATACCTCTGAAAATATGAGCATGAAAAACCTAGAACTTGGGATGGCGTCCACTCAACCCCAGGAGCAGAGACCAACATTAACACAAAGATAAAAGTCAAGAAATATCTAGGAAAATAAGCAAACAACAATAAAAAGATTCTAACCATAAAAAGTTACTCTGGTTACAGAGAACATCAAGATACAACAACTCAAAAGAGAGTGAATTGGGCACATGTGCAATAAAAATTCTTGGAAAAGCTCAAAAAGGCTTTTAAAGGTCAAATAAGAGAAGTAGAGGAAATTGGGAAAATAAATGAATGATGCAAAAAATTACAAAAAGAGTCAACAGTTTTCTAAAAGAGGCATAAAAAATACTGAAGAAAATACTTCATAAAATTGGCTAAATATTAAAAGATTGATTCATTAAAGAGAAGAACTCTTTTAAAAAAAGAATTGGCCAAATGGAAAAAGAAGTACAAAAGCTCAGTGAAGAAAATAATTTCTTGAGAATTAGAATAGGACAAGTGGAAGCTAATGACTTCATGAAACATCAAGAAACAAAACAAAGTAAAAACATGGAAAAAATAGAAGAAAATATGAACTATTTGTTGACCTTGAAAATAGAGTAGGAAGAGATAATTTAAGAATTATTAGACTATCTGAAAGTCATGATCAAAAAAATAAACTAGACATCAGATTAAAAAAAAAAACATTATCAAGGAAAACTTGCCCGATATCCTAGAACAAGAGGGTAAAAAAAAATTGAAACAATCCACTGAAATCCTGAAAGAGATCCCAAAACACGAACTTTTAGGAACATTATCACCAAATTCCAGATTTCTCAGGTCAAAGAGAAAATATTATAAACAGCCAGAAAAAACAATTCAAATATCATGGATCCACAATCAGGATCATACAAGTTAGCATCTTTTGTGTTAAAGGAGTAGAGGGCTTGGCAATATAATATTCCAAAAGGTAAAGGAGCTAGAATAACAATAAGGAATGGTCTACCCAGAAAAACTGAATATAATTCTTCAGGGGAAAATGAAAGCTTAATAAAATGGAGAAATTTCAAGTATTCCTGATAAAAAGGCCAAAAATTAATAGAAAATTCAATGTTCAAATACAAAACTTAAAAAGAAGCATAAGAAAGTAATCATGAAAGAGAAAACATGATGAACTTGATAAGGTTCAACTGCTTATATTGCTGTATGGGAAGATGATGCAATTTCTAAGAACTCTATAATTCTTAGGGCAATTAGAAGGCATATACTTAGAGTATATAAATATGAGCTGACTATGATTGGATGATCACCAAAAAAAATGGAGGTGTGAAAAAGAGAGATGCATTGGGAGAAGCAGAATTGGGAAAATTATCTCCTATAAAAGAAGCACGTTGGGGGGCAGCTAGAGAACCAGGCCTGGAGATGGGAGGGCCTGGGTCCAAATCTGCCCTCAGACACTTCCCAGCTGTGTGATCCTGGGCAAGTCCGTTAACACCCTTGCCTATACCTCTCTTCTGCCTTAGAACCAATATATAGAACCAATATATATAGTACTGATTCTAGGATAGAAGGTAAGGATCTTTTAAAAAAGGAAGCATTCAAGAAAGATTTTACAGAGAAGAGGAAAATGGAGGAGGTGCCAGGTGATGTTTGAACCACATTAGAATTGGTTCAAAAAGCAGATAATAGATTGTAAAATGTTAGAAAGACTGTTAAAAATTGTTTCAGCATGCAATTGGGAAAAAATACACTTCTAATAACATACTCAATTGGGTATAAAATTTATCTTACCCAATAGGGAAGGGGGAGGGGGAGAGGATAAGAGAAGGGGGGTCCTAATAGAAGGGAGAACAGATTAAGGGGGCAGTGTTCAGAAGTAAAACAGACTTTTCAAGAAAGAGTAAAATAAGAAAGATAAATAGGAAAAATACAGGATGGGGGGAAATATATAATAATCATAACTGAATGTGAATGGGATGAACTGATAAAACAGAAGTAGGTAGCAGAAAGGATTAGAAACCAGAATCCAGTGATATTTGTTGCCAAGAAACACACTTGAAATAGATAGACCCACAGAGTAAAGGTAAGGAGTTGGATCAGGATCCATCATGCTTCAGGTGAGGTAAAAAAGGTAGGGGGAGCAATCATGGTTTCAGCCAAAACAAAATAAAAAATAGACTTTATTATAAGAAATAAACAAGGAAACAGCATTTTGCTAAAATGTATCAGAGATAATGAAATTATATCAATACTAAATATACATACACTAAATGTCATAAGTGAAGATGGGAATTTTTTATTTTTAATCTTTACACACAGCATCCATATTTGTAAAGGAAATGTTAAATGAGTTGGAGGAAGAAATAAACAGTACAACATTACTGGTAAGGAGTCTCAACTTTCCACTCTCAGAACTAGGTAAATCTAATAATGAAGTAAATCAGAAAGAAGTTAAAGAGATTAATAAAATTTTAGAAAAGTTTTGTATGATAAACCTATGGGAAAAAAATTTGAATATAAATAGAAAGAAATGTTAATTTTTTTCTCAGTTTTACCTGGCACCTTTATAGAAATTGTCCATGTATATGGCATAAAAACCTCACAAATGCAGAAAAGCAGAAGTATTAAAATACATCCTTTTCATATCATAATTAAACAAAAAGTTCATCTAATAAAGGACTATGGAAGTTTAAATGGAAAATTAATTAGAAACTAAATAACATAATCTCAAAGCATGAATAAGTTAAAGATCATGGGAATGATCAATAATTTTATGAAAGAGAACAGCAACAATGAGACTACATACCAGAATTGGAGGGATGCAGCCAAAGCAGTACTCAAAAGGAAAAAAAAAATATATATCTTTAAATGTTTGCATCAACAAAACAGAGGAAGAACAGCTTAACAAACTGGCCATTTAATTAAAGAACTAGAAAAAAAATAAAATTCTGAAATAAGCTAAAATTAGAAATCCTGAAAATCAAAGGAGAGAAATTACTAAAATTGAACAAAAAAACCCAACAAAACATTGAACTAATAAATTAAACACAGAGCTGGTATTATTAAAAATATATATTTAAAAAACAGCAGTAAAATAGACCAACCACTGGTTAATTTTGTTTTTAAAAAAGAAGAAAACCAAATTATGTGTATCAAAAATGGATAGCTTGAATGTACTACCAATGAAGAATATATTAAAGCAAATTACTGGGACCTTTTTCCCAATTATGTTCCCATATATCTGACAATCTAAATGAAATTACTGAATATTTACAAAAGTATAAATTGCCTAGATAAACAAAAGTGGATATAAAATAGAAAAAAATAATTTTATCTTAGTGAAAGAAATTGAACAAGTTATAAATGAACTCCCTGATTAAAAAAAAAATCTTTAAGAACAAATGGATTTACAAGAGAATTCTACCAAACATTTAAATATCAATTAATTCCAATATTATATAAACTATTTGAAAAAATAGGCAAAGAGTCCTACAAAATTCCCTTTATGGCACAAATATGGTACTGATACCTAAAAAAGGAAGAGAAAAAAAGGGAAAAGGAACTATAGACCATTTTTTCTTAATGAATATTGATCCAAAAATTTTAAATAAAATACCAGCAAGGGGATTATCTCAATATATGACAAAGATCATATATTATGATCAGGTGTTATTTATGAGAGAAATACAGGACTGGTTCAATATTGGGAAAATTAATAGTACCATTGATCAGATTAATGACAAAAAACAACAAAAATCATGATTATCACAGTAGATACAGGAAAAAAATTTGATAAAATTCTTTCCTATTAAAATAACTAGAAATCATAAGAATCAATATATCTTATACATAATACCCATAGAGCAAATATTAGTTGACTTGACTTCATTAAATAGGATCAAATTTAATAGATATAAGTAGAAGCCTTACTCTTGGTTCCAAAAAATTCAATGATATCAGAATAGAATAAGGTAGGGGCAGTAGTGCAAGAGAAAAAAAGCTTCAGAGGTTTTAGTGGACTAAAAGATTATTGTGAGTTATCAGTGTGATGTGGTAGATAAAAACAGCTAATGTAAAATCAGAGGGCAACCAAGTGGCTTAGTCGATAAAGCAGGGGATTTGGAAACAGGAGGAACTGAGTTGGAAATCTGCCTCAGTCACTTTCTATGTGACTGAGGGCAAGTCTCAACCCCTCCATCTCAGTTTCCCCGTCTATAAAATGGGCATAATTGCAGTACTGACTTCCCAGGCTTAATGAGATCAAAATAAACTGACCATGTGTAAATCCCTTTTCAAACCTTAAAGTATTATACAATTATAATCACATCATCAATACCATTATCGTCATCATCACCATCATCATCACAATGATCAGCATAAGAAAGTCAATGGATCCATTGCCCATTTCCTTATTCAGGGCACATTTGGAGACATCTGTGTTCATCTCCAGATACCACAGCTTAGGAACAACATTGAGAAGCTGGAAAGTAGCCAGAGGACAGCAACCATTGTGATGATGGGCTTTGTCTTTGGGCTACAGGCAGGCTAATGGAAGAAATTGATGCTTAATCTAGAGAAGAGAAGGCACAGGGTGGAAATCTAACTGGATCTGCTTGGCATCAGAGAGCCTGAACTCAGATCCTGGCTTTGGATGGCTCAACACAAAATCATTCATTAACAACAAGTGCTATGAGTTGGGTCAGGTACTGCACTGAATGCTAGAAATGCAAAGAAAAAGTGAAATCTGTCCTTGCCCTCAGGGAGCTTACATTCTAAAGCATATTCCATTTGGTAATTCTGGGTCCTCATGTTCATTGTATTTGATTTGGTGACCTTTAAGTTTCCTTCCAACTCAGAGAATCTGTGATCTTATGAACTGTCCAAGGCCACCCCACTAGCAGGACCAGGACTCAAAGTCAAGAAGAGATGCTGACAAGTCTCTAGAAGGCTAAAGAAACAAATAGAAGTCCTGGTGTTTGGAGGGCAGGCTATGAAGAGATGAACATCCTCCCTACTCCTCCCCTCATCCCTCCCACCTCAGGGCAAATTAGGACATTTAACTCTGTGAAAAGGACAAAGCAAACAGAGAGAGGGCTCATTCTGACAGAATCCAAAAGGGTTCTTTGAAAGAATGAAGAGTAAATAGTGAAGAATGAGAACAGTCCTTGGCAGTGTCCCTTTGAATGCTGAGTAAACATGACATTATCCAGTGAGGTCCTTGGATTTCAAATCACTTCATATTTAATCAAGTCTCATTTGTCCTTCCAAAAGCCAGTTCCAGGAAAAACATCAGACAATTTTTGACAAGAAACATTGCATTTTGAAAAACAAGCGCACACACACTGAATTATTGATTTGATAGTCATTTTGGGTCACATTTTTTCCTTTTGCTATGTACAACTGAATTTATTATTCAAGTCCCTTTTCTCTTACTTTCCCTCTTCCACTGCCTCAAATTCCTCCCTCCCATCTCCTTCCTTCCTTCCTTCCTTCCTTCCTTCCTTCCTTCCTTCCTTCCTTCCTTCCTTCCTTCCTTCCTTCCTTCCTTCCTTCCTTCCTTCCTTCCTTCTTTCCTTCCTTCCTTCCTTCCTTCCTTCCTTCCTTCCTTCCTTCCTTCCTTCCTTCCTTCCTTCCTTCCTTCCTTCCTTCCTTCCTTCCTTTGTTCATTCGTTCATTCGTTCCTTCCTTCTTATTTAGTGTTAGTACTATCCTTGTGGATACAGGTAACAAGATGTCAATCTTGTACATGAAATATCTCTTGGCAGCAAGTCTGGCTTTTAATTCTGCCCTTTAATGAAGACAAGTATGCTAGATATGGCCATTTAAAACTCCATAATTAAGGTCAGGATCAGTCAGATGGTCAAAAAGGTATGTAGCAGAGTGGGGTGGAAAGAATTTCTAATTGTGGCTCTTCTCTAGATTGTTGCGTGGCCTTGGGCAAGTTGTTTCTCTGCTCTGGTCCCATTTCCTCTTCTGTTGAGCAAAGGGATTGAGCCTGTTGATCTCTAATAGGCCTTCTGGTTCTAACATCTTCTCCTCAAGTCTTTTCTTTCCTTTTTTTTCTCTTGGGTCTTTTCCAGTTCCATCCTTCCAAGTTCTACCATTGAATATTTGAAAATTCCTGCTCTAATGTTCTCTGTTCAAATACTGTGTTCTGAGGCCCTTTGTAATCTAACATTCTAGATTCTAAAGTCCCTTTCTTCTTCTTGGACACTACTTTCTAACATTTTATGTTCTGGGGCCCTTTTTGCTCTGGGTTCTGGGTTCTAACAGTTTATCTATTAAAGTTCTCCCCATGACTTTTGAGTTTCTTAAGTCCCATCTAGCTTTAACATATGTTCTAAGGTCCCTTGCAGCTCTGACATTCTTTAATGTTTTCCCAAATATCATGGGGGTTCTAATCGCTCTCTGTGTTCTAACATGCTGTGTTCTAAGGAAGTTAAGGAACATATAAACCCAAATTATTTGATGGAAGAAATCGGACATGCCTACAGCAGCATATATGCCTCTTTGATGAGGATAAAACTGCTCTAAGCACAAAGCCCTCCCTGGAATGCTTTTTCCATCTGCTCCCAGAGTAAGTTGGTCTCCAACGTGATGGATGGGCTATTGAAGATTGGAGGTGGAGAATTTCTTTCACCACATAATGGGCATCAGAATGAAGGGCACCAGACTGGCCCAGATTGACAGAGAGATAAAACAGAGCAAAGAGGCCAGACTCTTAAATGGACAGAGATAATATGGATCAGATAAACCAGAGGAGAGCCAGTGCCTCTTCGGTGGGGAAGAGATTGATGGAATGAATGAATGAATGAATGTCTATCCTCAACCCCTGCAGCATTCCAGGCCACAGGGAAGGTTATCGCCAACCTGGGCTGGGCCTCAAGGTGAGGGGTTCAGCTGGAGAGCCCCACCCCTCTCTCCACCTTCCCTTTATAACTGGCAGCCAAGCAGCCCTCGATAAACACTAGGCAAATTCCAGAGATGAAAGGAAACTCCACAAGCATCCTAAGCCCCACCACCTTCAAGGTGTCAATTTGCGGTCCAGGCTGGATGCCTTTTTGAACAATGCCATAAAAGCTACTGACTCATGGGAAGGCTGCAATGGATTGCAAGTCAGCAGTAGCCCTTTTTATCTTGGGTTGGCCCTCCTTTAAACTTCTTTATTTTCTCCTTGAACCTGCCAATTCTGAGTCAGCCAGAGAGTTCCAAAATCAAAGGATGGAGAATCTCTCATTTTGAAGGATCCTCAGAGGTTATCTCCTCCAACCTCCTTGCCCAGGGGCAGGAATCATCCTTACAACATCCATGGCAGGGGAGCAATCCAACTTCAGCTTGAATACTTTCAGCAATGGAGGGTCATTAACTATTCAGGCTCCCTGCTCTTTGGAGGACAGTTCTATCTATAAGCAAACTCTTCCTTGTAAAGTCCAGATCTGTCCTTTTTTTTTCCTTTCCCTTATTGGTGTTCCACCTCTTGGGGCAACCCAGAACAAATCAATTTTCTCTTTTCTTTGAATGTCTGAAGAGATACATCATGTCTCCCTCCTAAGTTTTCTCAAGTCTGAATATCCCTCAATGGATCAGCAGATCCTTAGAGAAGATGCTCGCTACCTTCCCTGTTTCCCTCCATCTTTTCTAAAAGCTACAGATTATCAATGTCATGCTTAAAATGTGACACCCAGAATCAGAATGAAAACTTACATATCTCTATTTTTTAATTTCATTTTACAAAACACTCAATTCATTCAGTATTTTAATCAGTCAAGAGGTTTCTATGTGTCAGGCATCATGCCAAGTGCTGAGGCTACAAAGTAAAAGCAAAAACAGTTTCTACCCTCTAGAAGGTTATGTACCATTTGGAGAGAAACAAAGCACACACAGATAAAAAGATACAAGGTATATGTAAAATAATAAGTGATTTCAAGGGGAAAGGAGAACTAACAATTGGGAGAAGGTAGTTCCTGAGTGGTATCTTGAAAAAGGGGAAAGACTCCAACAGGTGGATTTTGAAGAGAAATCGCCTTGTAGATAGAGGAAGACCACTAGGGCAAAACACTCAAGAGACTAAATGTGCAACTGGTATATGGGGGATGGGTGGGTGGGAGCAGCTGTCAATCCGGTTTGACAAGAAAGCTGAATGCAAAGGAGAGGGATCTGCTATCCCCATTTTCTAGACAGAGAAACTAAGTCTCAGAGAAGTAGCTTGGCATGCCCAAGGTCCCGTAAATCTCCAGCATCAGAGATTTGATTGGAAACAAAATTTTTGGAACTCAAGTCCAAAGCCCTCTCCATCCAAAGTGGGTACAGTTTTTCAGATGTGGTCTGACCAGTGCTATATCCAACCAAATTTCCTTCATTTCCTTTTTTAATGATTATTGTTGTTTATTTAGTTGTGCCCTACTCTTTGTGATTCCATTTGGGGGTTCCTTGGCTAAGATCCTCTAGTGTTTTGTCATTTTCTTCTCCAGCTCATTTTACAGATGAAGAAACTGAGGCAAACAGGGTGAAGTGATTTCTCTAGGGTCCACAACAAGGAAGCATCGAGACCTGATTTGAACTCAGGTCTTTCTGACCCGAGGTAAACTACACCACTTTGCTGTATCACTTTTCTCATTCCCAAACTGCATTCCTTCTTTTTTCCTATTCCCAGCTCTCTCCTTTTCATGCTTTTCCCTTTTGGCCTGGTAGTTGGGGGTGGGGGTGGGATTCATGGAGGAAGCAAACACAATGGGTCTATTCCCCAGACACATTGTGGGCTAGATCAGTAAATAGGATATGGAGCTCATTTTTTTTAAGTTGCACTGGAGGCTAGGACAATGGAGAAGTTACCTCCAAGGTGATCCGAGCCACTGAAGATAGTGGGAGGGCTTCATGCTCTTCCTGAAGAGTAGAACAGAGGAGGGAGTGCACTCTGACCCAAGGAATGAATGGAAGCCCAGCTCACAATTGGGCCTTATCAGCTGGCCTCCCAGTTCTGTCTACTGTGTTGATAATATTACAGACTGTCTCTCTCTCCAGCAGAAATGTTGACTCAGGACAACCCAACCCAGGGGTTCAGAGTGAGGCGTTGATGGTGCGGATCGTGGGCTTAGGCAAAGGAGGAGATCTAAAACAAACCCGTGTGTTTGTACACAAAAGGCAATTAGATCTCTGATGTACAGCTGGAGGAGACCTTAGAAGCCATCAAAGCCAACCCCATCATTGTATAGAGGAGGCCACTGAAGCCCGGAGGGGGGATGTACCTTCTTCAAGGTAGCACTGATCATTACCCCCATTTAAGCAGCTAAGTGGTACATTCCTAGCTGTATAACCATGGCAAATCACTTATCCTCTGTGCCTCAGTTTCCTCAAGTGGAAAATGGGAATAAACATCTCTTTCAAGTTTGTGAGAATCACAATAGATAATATTAATACAAATGCTTAGCAGAGTGTCTGGCATAGAGTGGGAGCTATAGACATGCTAGTTTATTGCTATTATTATTGTAATTATTTTTTACTCATAACAATCTTCTTTATTTTACAGGTAGTAAATAGCAGCAGAAGAATATGAATCCAAACTCTATAGCTACAAATGCAATATTCTTTCTATTGTACTATGATAGTCAGAAGACTTGGAGTCAAGACCTTTTGACATAATTTATATGAATCAACTGGAGGGAGGGATCAGCGAAAGAGGATAGGGAAGGATAGGATTGGGTGGAACTGGGTGTGACCCACCTGGAGATGGGAACAATGGATGTGTAGGGGTTTTTTTGGGGGGGAGGGGGAGATGGTGTAGATGAATAGATCCTAGGATTTACAGCTTGAAAAGATCTCTGAGATTATCTAGAAATCTCTAATTCCAAAGGTGAGGGAATTAAGGTAGAGGAGAGTGAAGAGACCTTCTGATACATAAGGTAAAGAGTATTGGACCTGAGTCAGACAAGCTGGTTGTGAATTCTGATTGGCTCTTCCTAGCTGCCATTTTGTGTGTTTACAAGTCACATGCCTCATCCATCAAATAAAGAGGATGGATTAGGAGATTATGGATTGGGAGCTAGAAGGGACCTTAGAGGCCACCTAGCTCATTTCTGTTTTATAGACTCAGATACAGAGAAGATACATGATTGGCCTGGGGTCACATAGCTAGTCAGAGGTTGGACTTGAACACAGGCTTCTCTGGCTCCAAATTCAGTTCTCTCTCCACTATTACCGAAGTACCATGAGCTTAGAATTACAAACTTCTCTATACATTTTGCTTATGTTCCCAATGTTTTGGTGATGTCAGTGGGGGAAAATATTGTTGTAGTTGTTTACTCCTGAACATGTGGTTGCTTAATGTCCAATTCTCTGTGACCCCATTTGGGGTTTTCTTGGAAAAGATACTGGAGCAGTTTGCCCTTTCTTTCTTCAGTTCATTTGACTGATGAGGAACTGATGGAAACAAGGTTAAGTGACTTGCCCAGGATCACACAGTCAGCAAGTGTCTGAGGTCAAATTTCAACTTGGGAAAATGAGTCTTCCTGACTCCAGGCCCAGCACTCTATCTAGCTGTCCTGGGGCAAATATTAGTATCCTAGTATCATGGATAAAGACGTTGAGAAGAGAATCAACTCAAAAAATAGTTGAACTAATTAACTTTAGCAAAGGGGCAGAATATAAAATAAATCATACAAATCATCAACATTTCTATATGTTACCAAGCAAGTCTAGCAGAATGAGATAGAAAGAGAAATTCAATTTAAAACTATTATAGACACCATAAAATACTTGGAAATCTACTTTCTAAGACAAACCCCAAAACTGTATGAACACAATCATAAAACACTTTTCATAAAAAATAGGAATCTAAACAACTGAAGGGATATTAATTACTCATTTTATCTAAATTAATGAAGAGTTGGGGAATGGAGGAACAAGTTGCATATGATAGTGATAGGACAGTGTTGAACCATAAGAAAAGATGAGCAGGATGGTTACAAGAAACCCAGGAAGACTTATATGGACTGATGCAAAGTAGAGAGAGCAGAACAAAGAGAATATTGTACACAGTAACAACAACATTGTGAGAAGGATGATCAACTGTGAAATACTTATATAATCTTGTCAAGACAACGATCCAAGACAATTCCAAAAGACCTAGGATGAAAAATGCTATCCAACTCCAGAGAGAAAATTGATAAACTCTTTGTATGGACTGAAATATACTTTATTTTTATTTAAAATTTTTTTCTTGTTTTCTTGAGAGTGGGTCTTGTTTTCTTTTGCAACATAACTAATATGGAATTTTGTTTTATATGACTGCACATGTATAACCTATATCAAATTGCTTACTTTCTCAAGGAGGGGGCAGGGGCAGGAGGGAGGGAGGGAAGGAGAGAATTTGGAACTTAAAATAAAAAATGATTGTTAATTTTTTATATGTAATTGGGACATATTTAATTAAATAAATAAAATATATTGAAGAAAAATAAAATATAAGTCATTGAAGATCATAGTATCTCACAGGCATGATTTCATTTTATTCTAACCATAACCCTATTAAGTAGTTTTTTAAAAAAAATTTATTTTATTAGTCAGTTTAGAATATTTTTCCTTGGTTACAAGAGTCATGTTCTTTCCCTCCCTTTCTCCCACTCTGTCCCGTAGCCAATGCGCAATTCCACTGGGTTTTACATGTGTCATTGATCAAAACCTTTTTCCATATTGTTGATGTTTGCATTAGGGTGATTATTTAGAGTCTACATTCCCAATCATATCTCCATCGACCCATGTGATCAAGCAGTTGTTTTTCTTCTGTGTTTCTTCTCCCACAGTTCTTCTTTTGGATATGGATAGTGCTCTTTGTCTTAAGTCCCTCAGAATTGTCCTGGATCATTGCATTGCTGCTAGTAGAGAAGTTCATTATATTCGATTTACCACAGTGTATCCGTCTCTGTGTATAATGTTCTGGTTCTGCTCCTTTCACTCTGCATCAATTCCTGGAGGTCATTCCAGTCCTGTGAAGTAGTTTTAATGGGCATGATTTCATTATCTTTCAGATTGGGAAACAAGTTCAGAGAAGGGGAACTCCCTTTTCCCAAGATCCCAATGTTGGTCCATGAGCCTTGAGGTCTTCTCCTCCCCTGCCACCTTTCCAATAAAATTGTTTCTTCTCCAAGCCAAGCATCCCCAGTTCGATCTCCTTATGTACATGCTGTGTAGTTCTCTCTGAATTTTTTATTCCATGATCCTTAGTTTATAGGTTTCACCCATAGGATAGTAGTTTTTGAATATTAACATTTATTTAGGTCTCACAGTTTTACAAAGCACTTTAAATGATAATATATTTATTATGTTCTTACAATAATCCTTTGAGGTTGGTAATATTATTATTCCCATTTTGGAGATGAACAAACTGAGGCTTAGAGGACTTAAATTACTGTGTATTTTAGGGAAATTTCAAAATCAATGTCAGGAAATGCTTCCTGATAATGAGAACTGTCCCACCAAGGGAAAGGCTGCTCCTGGAAGCTTTAGGCTTCAGGCAAAGGCTGGAGGTTCACTCCCCAGTCATGTTGTAGGGAGGATGCTTGAGATGATGTGGGTTGGAATAGATGCCTCTGAGGTGTCTTTCAACTCTGAAATTCCATGATTCTGTGTAATAGGCTGACTCAAAACACTGAGTTTGATAGTATTCTAAAAGATAGAGGTGTGCTCACACCCAGCAGATTGGCCAATGTGATAGTAAAGGAAAGTAATAAATGTTGGAGGGGATGTGGCAAAATTGGGACACTAATGCATTGCAGGTGGAGTTGTGAATTAAGGCAATTTGGAACTATGCCCAAAGGGCTTTAAAAGACTGTCTGCCCTTTGATCCAACCATATCACTACTATGTTTGTGCCTTAAAGAGATAAAAATGAAAAATGTTTGTATAAAAGTGTTCATAGCTGTGCTCTTTTGGTGGCAAAAAAAATTGGAAATTGAAGGTGTATCCATCAATTGGGGAATGGTTGAATGAATTGTGGTATATGATGGTGATGGAATTCTATTGTGCTGAAAGGAATGAAGAACTAGAGGATTTCTATATGAACTGGGAGAACCTCAATGAACTGATGAAGAATGAAAGGAGCAGAACAAGGAGAACATTGTACCCAGAGACTGATAAACTGTGAAACAATACCATGTAATGGACTGCTAATACAAGACATCCCAAAGGACTTAAGAGAAAAAATGCTATCCACTTTGAGAGAAAGAACTGTGGGAGTAGAAATACAGAAGAAAAACAAATGATTTATGATTTGTTTATATGGATATATTATTGGGGGTTTGGGCTTTAAAAGATTGCTCTATTGCAAAAATGAATAATATGGAAATAGGTATAAGTGATAACATTTGTATAATCCAATGGAAGTGCTTATTGGTTCCAGGAGGAGGGAGGGAAGAAAGGAGGGAAAGAAAATGAAATATGTAAACGTGGAAAATATTTTAAAAATAAAAAAATTTTAAATGGAAAAATAAAGAAAAAAGATAGAGGTAGGGACATCAGACTCATTCTTATCATGTAGGGAAAAATTCTTTCTTCAACAGGCCTGAAGATAGCTTCTTTGGATCTTGGGTGCAGCATTGTGTTTAAAGGAAGAATGGATGGGTGGTGTACCCTCTGCATCAAAGGTGAAAAATGTCCTTCATTCTTTATTCTTTCTCTCTAAGCCCAGCCTCTGTAGGGACCCCCTGGGGAGGGGAGGAGACCTTTTTTCCTCTATAGAATATTTTGATCCTGTTTTGGTATGTTCACAGGGAGTCTCATGGTAGGTTTTAGAAGTCAGTTTGAAAATTCAGTGATATATTTCTTAGACTTAAAAATCTTATTTGTGTTTGGTCCTTCCTATTTTTTGCCTCATCTCCTTAAATCCTTTCCTTCCTTCCTTCCTTCCTTCCTTCCTTCCTTCCTTCCTTCCTTCC
The DNA here is from genome assembly GCF_027887165.1 of Monodelphis domestica. Lineage (NCBI taxonomy): Eukaryota > Metazoa > Chordata > Mammalia > Didelphimorphia > Didelphidae > Monodelphis > Monodelphis domestica. The sequence continues at coordinate 21,901,651 of NC_077228.1, forward strand.
TTCCTTCCTTCCTTCCTTCCTTCCTTCCTTCCTTCCTTCCTTCCTTCCTTCCTTCCTTCCTTCTTCCTTCCTTCCTTCCTTCCTTCCTTCCCTTCCTTCCTTCCTTCCTTCCTTCCTTCCTTCCTTCCTTCCTCCCCTCCCTCTCCCTCCCCCTCTCTCTCTTTCTCTTTCTTTCTTTCTTTCTTTCTTTCTTTCTTTCTTTCTTTCTTTCTTTCTTTCTTTCTTTCTTTCTTTCTTTCTTTCTTTCTTTCTTTCTTTTCTTTCTTTCTTTCTTTTCTTTCTTTCTTTCTTCTTTCTTTCTTTCTTTCCTTCCTTCCTTCCTTCCTTCCTTCCTTCCTTCCTTCCTTTCTTCCTTCCTTCCTTCCTTCCTTCCTTCCTTCCTTCCTTCCTTCCTCCCTCCCTCCCTCCCCCTCCCCCTTCTCTCTCTTTCTCTTTCTTTCTTTCTTTCTTTCTTTCTTTCTTTCTTTCTTTCTTTCTTTCTTTCTTTCTTTCTTTCTTTCTTTCTTTCTTTCTTTTCTTTCTTTCTTTCTTTCTTTCTTTCTTTCTTTCTTCTTTCTTTCTTTCTTTCTTTCTTTCTTTCTTTCTTTCTTTCTTTCTTTCCTTCCTTCCTTCCTTCCTTCCTTCCTTCCTTCCTTCCTTCCTTCCTTCCTCTCCATTGTTCAGAAAAATTAATTTCACACAATATCACCCCCAACACGAACATATGTCCCTGGTAAATCTTTTTTAACTCTTGAATTTCAGGTAGCCTACTTGGGTTTCTACTTATTTCCACACCCTATCCTGACCTTGAAAGAAGAAATAAAAATTGGGAAAAAAAAGAACTTATTTACTTTCCAATGGATTCTGATTGTACACTGAGTTGTCCCCTGTTTGGGGGTAGGGGGACTCTTTCTTCAGCCTCTTGATTTGGTCAGACATTGACACTGATCACACCGCAAACAATTCTGCATATAACATATGTGATCAGGCTCAGTTTTACTCACTAGCCCCTTGGGTCATCAGAGTTCATGGCAGCAGCCTAGGCATGAACATTCTGAATGGGAGGCAGGGTGGGGAAAGGAACTCAACACAAGTTGGTCTTCTCCAACAAGGAAGGAACCCTTTCTCTTTGTGTAGATTAATGGGAAACTTCCAACCATTAATAAGCAAACTTTTCCCCCCCTCCCTTCTTTGAAGATGGAAATAGGTTTGTTTGAAGAGAGATGGAAGCCCTAAATATGATCCCTAGTATGAATGTGAGGGGGATTGAGACTTGATCTCATTGGGGCCCAGTTTCTTCCATTATTACAGGAACAACAGATCACATTCAGTTAATATAATCTTGGTACAGCAGAAAGGACCAATGGAATCAGAAGACTTGAGTTCAAATTCCAGTGCTGCCCATTATGTGATACTGGACAATTCACTTTACAAATGTGGGCCTCAGTTTCCTCACTTTAAATATGAAGGATTAGGGGTTGAGGGACTCAAAAGTCACTTCCAACTGTACATTTATGATTCCACATGAGATATGTTTATGATTGTAGTGAGTGACAAAGGTGAGGACAAAGATAAAAGGAGAATGAGAGCTGTTTCTGACTTGCCTACAGTTTTAACACCAACCATCCAACTAATAAATCAATCAACAAACATTCATTTAATGCCTTCTTTGTCTGGACACTGTGCTGAACATGTGCGGTACAAAGATAAGGGGAAAGTAGGCTCAAATAGTTTACAGTCTAGCCAAGGAAGACAACCAAGCACACACATGGATAAATATAAACAAATATCATTTAGGGGAAAGGCTCTAGAAACTTGGGTGATCAGGTAACAAATGATTAAAAGTGAATGACAAAAGGAACATAGTGATTACTGGATTCTAAGCTGAGGGACCCCAGAAAGTGAGACAATCTTTGTCCTTCATGGATTTGAGTGGGAGGGACAATACTTTTAAGAGAGCTCAGCTACAGGGCTAATGGAAAAGCCTGGAAGTCCTGAAGATGCAGCAGCAGGGTGAGAGGCAAGGGCTGGTGATTTTCTATCTCATTACAGAATTACAGGTGATGACTTCCAGCTCATCCAAGAACAGCCATGAAGCTCTCCTCACAGCCTCCGAGTGTCAAGGGTCAGGTGGACCTGGGGAAAGCTATCCTTGCTGGCATGGTGCTTTCTACTCATCAGCAACTCTAGAAAAAGCCTCATTTAGAAGGTGCTGCTGGTCTGAGAAGAGCCTTGAAGAAAACTTGAAATTCGAAGAGGCAAAGATGAGGAATAGCAGGATTCTAGTCATAGGAAACAGCCTATGCAAAAGTATATATTGGGGGGAAGCTAAGTGGCACAGTGGATAAAGTGTCAGGTCTAGAGTCCAGAGGTCCTGGGTTCAAATCTTACTCCAAACACTTCTTACCTATGGGACTGTGGGCAAATTGCTTAACCCCCATTGCCTAGCCCTTATCATTCTTCTGTCTAGAATCAGTGTTTAGTATCAATTAAGGTAAGTTTTTTTTCAAAAGGTGCGTAATTGGTAGATGGATTGCCATGTATAAGGATCAGTAAAGTTGTTTCAATTAGGTTGATTGGACTTTAGTGCGTATAAGCGGTACCCGGCATCATTAGACATGTAGGATGATGTTGTGTTGTGAAACCTCATCATGGTGGGAGGAAACCATGGATTCCAGAAAGCTGTGGCAGGTCCAAACAAGCTGGAAAAGCCAAGGTGTAGGGTCCTCTGGCTAAGTTCTATGTTTGCCCTCTGAGGCCAGCTGGCTAAGTTTGGAGAAACTCAAAAACCAGGCTGATGACAGAGACACGAATTTATCAGTCGCAGAAACTCGATATGTTTTGGTTTTGGACTTCAAGCTTGAGATGAGTCAACTGTGTGATGAAGCAGCAAAGAAATAGTGTCTTATTGAATGTATTAGGAGAAGCACAGCTTTCAGGAACGAGTAGATGACTTGGCAGTGCCTCCCTTCCCACCCCAGGGCCCCATCTCAGGGTCTTACTTACTCCCACCTGGTCAGAACTCATCTGGAGCACAGGGATGAGTATTAGGCACCTTTGGAAACCAGAGAGTGTCCAGGTGCATGAGGATCGTTGGAAGGAACTAGGAAGATTGGGAACCCAGAGGGTTCAGGACAGCCTTCTGCCAGTATTGGAAGGGCTATCATGTGGAGGAGGGATTAACTTGTTTTCTTTTGGCCCAAAGGTCAGTACCCGAAACAATGGGTGGAAGTCGCAAAGGGACAAATTTAGGTTGGATATCAAGGAAAACTTCCTAACAATTAAATGGTCCAAAAGTAAGAAAGGTCACCTCCAGAGTTAGTTCTCCATCAACAGAATTGGTCCCCAAGTGGAGTCTAGATGACCTTTTGCTAAGGATATTGGAATTGGGATTTTTTTTTTTTATGTAAGATTTGCACAAATGACCATGGAGATCCCTTCTAACTTTGAAATGCTAAGACCATGTGAACCATCTACATAGAAGGGTTGTAATCTGCCCTGCTGGGCAATTTTACTGATTTTATGGATACTTTTTTAAAATAATTTTCCTGATAAACTCTAGATCTCTGAAGAATTGAAAAAAGCAATCAACTCAATGATCAACGATGAACCCACAGGGTCTGATGATAAAGAATGTAATATGTCTTCTCACAGAAAGGCGATGGATTAATATGAAGGACATAGATTTTTGGTCATGACCAATGTGGGAATTGGTTTTTATCTATGTAGATTTGGTATCAGAGTTTTCGTTTTCTTTTTTCCTCCCTCCCTCTCTTCCTTCCTTCCTTTTTCCCTCCCTCCCTCCCTCTCTCCTTTCTTTCCTCCTTCTCTCTTTTCCTCCCTCCCTCCCTCCTTCCTTCCTTCCTTCCTTCCTTCCTTCCTTCCTTCCTTCCTTCCTTCCTTCCTTCCTTCCTTCCTTCCTTCCTTCCTTCCTTCCTTCCTTCCTTCCTTCCTTCCTTCCTTCCTTCCTTCCCTCCCTCCCTCCCTCCTTCCTTCCTTCCTTCCTTCCTTCCTTCCTTCCTTCCTTCCTTCCTTCCTTCCTTCCTTCCTTCCTTCCTTCCTTCCTTCCTTCCTTCCTTCCTTCCTTCCTTCCTTCCTTCCTTCCTTCCTTCCTTCCTTCCTTCCTTCCTTCCTTCCTTCCTTCCCTCCCTCCCTCCCTCCTTCCTTCCTTCCTTCCTTCCTTCCTTCCTTCCTTCCTTCCTTCCTTCCTTCCTTCCTTCCTTCCTTCCTTCCTCCCTCCTTCCTTCCTTCCTTCCTTCCTTCCTTCCTTCCTTCCTTCCTTCCTTCCTTCCTTCCTTCTTTCCTTCCTTCCTTCCTTCCTTCCTTCCTTCCTTCCTTCCTTCCTTCCTTCCTTCCTTCCTTCCTTCCTTCCTTCCCTTCTTCCTTCCTTCCTTCCTTCCTTCCTTCCCATGCATCTCCTCCTCCTCCTTTTCCTTCTCCTTTTTTCCTCCCTCTCTCTGTCTCTGTCTCTCTGTGTCTCTCCGACATACTCTTAGACTAGATTAGCTAATAAGATTCAACTTAGGATTCTTCTTTGTAAAATCCAATCTACCCTTCACGTAGCCATTTTCCAGAAGTCCAGATCTCAACAGGTCACTTCCAAGTTCAGTAAGTCCCAGTGGTTTCCTTTGGCCTCCAGGATCAAATATAAACCTCTCTGACCATCTCCAGCCTGACTCCAAAGTCTTTTTCCATGTTTCTTACTCATTGACCCCCTTCATTTACTCCGTGGTCCAACCAAGTTGGCTGCTTGATATTTTGAACACTTGATATCCCATCTCCCATTTCTAGGTCTTTTTCTGGAATGCATTCCTTTCTCATGTCCCTGCCTCGTGGATCTCTGGGTCTCTTTCAGAGCTCAGCTCAATCTGAAGCCTTCATGGGCTCTTTTCTGATACTCCCACTAGCTTCCAGTACCTTCTCCTGATGAAATTACCTTGCCATTGTTCTTCTATGTTTTATATTTACTTAAGTGTGAACATGTTAGTCTTCCTCTAGTAGAATGTAAGCTTCTTGAGGGCAAGGGCTATTTTTATTTGGTCTTTGTGTCCTCAGTGTCTTGATCACAGGACACATATATGGAAAGTTGGGTATCCTCAGTGGACAGAATGCTGGAGCTGGAGTTGAAAAGACTTGAGTTCAGATCTTACTTTGGACATTTACTAGCCGTGTGACCCTGATCAAATGGTTTAACTTTTGTTTGTGTCAGTTTCTTTGGCTGTAAAATGGGGATGATAATAGCACCTCCCTTGAAGGGTTATTGTGAGTCAAATGAGATAGCATTTGTAAATTGTTTGGCACAAGCCCTGACACATGGCAAGTGCCATAGAAATACAGATTCTCTTCTCTTCCCTGAGTACTTAATAAGTGTTCAGAGATTTGTTGATTGTAGACTTTGAGGGGAGGCTATCAATGAGGAGTCAAAGAGCTGGGATTTTTGTTTGTTCATTTTTGGTCTAGGAACAACTTGAACTGCCCAACTGTGGACAGGATCCCCAGAGAGAGGCCTGGATCCCCTTCCTCTGAGGTCCTTTGGCTTGAAGGATAACCCAGCGGGATGGCGCGTCTAGTGGGGATTCCTTCCAGGGATGGTGTGGACGCCCGCCTGCTGCTCCTCCCCACACTTGGGTGGCGTTTTCTGAACCATTAAGCAGAGGGTTGAGTTCAGTCCCTTTCAGGTCTAAGTCTTTGAGCCTCAGATCCTTTGAGCACTAAGTCCTCCAAAGGCAGGACCTGGGCATGCTGGGTTCCTGCGATGGGGAAGATGACCTGCCTGCCTGAGGCCCCACGAGTGGGTTGGGAAGTGGGGGGAGCGGGGAGGGCAGGTAAATGAAAACACCAGCAGATATTAATCAGCCAAGTCACCTCTCTGTGGTCCAAATGCCTTCTAGCAAGAGACTGTACAGGAAGAGAAAGTCCCCCAAAGATGAAAAAAAGTTCCTTAATATCTCGAGGCCAGATTGGAGCATGGCTGATGCAGAGGCAGGCCAGGGCGAAGCCATGGAAGCTTGTGCTGAAATAGGAGAGGAAGATATGCCCAGGGGCATGATGGAACTGGTACCCAGAGCCATGGCCTCATTTCCAGGGCCAAGAGAGGCCAAAGGTCTCCAGGTCAGCTTCCTGAAGTCCGACAACTAAGGCCACACCCAGCAGGTGTGAAAGCCGATGATGGGGGTGCAGGTTCCCTGGGCTAAACCCCAAATCAAAGTGGGAAGGAAAGAAAGTAACAGGGAACATAGACATTGTTTAAGAGTGGGTCTATGGAGCAGCTGGGTGACTCAATGGATAGAGAGCCAGATCCTGGGTTCAAATGTGACCTTAGACACTTCCTGACTGTGTGACTCTGGGCAAGTCACTTAATTAATCCCCATTGTCTAGCCTTACCTTTTTTTCTGCCTTGGAACCAATACACAGTATTGATTTTAAGATAATTTTTTTTAAAAAGAGGGTGTCAGATTCTTATCATGAAGGGAAACTAGCCCCAGAAAGCAGGTGAGTTATAGTGGAAAGAACACTGGCTGTGGACCCAGGCTTGCTTTTAGAGTGGCTTGACATGGAATTCTAGGTCTGAGCTAGAAAGGACCTAAGAGGTCACCCAGCCCCTTTCTGCCCCCTTTACAGCTTTCTTTTGGAGGTTGTCTTCCCTCAATAGACTGTAAGCTCTTTGAGGGCAGGGGACTAGCCTTTCTTCTTTCCTATTTCTATCCCCAGCTCTTAGTGCAATAACTGGCACATAGTAGTCACTTCATAAATGGCTATTGACTTGTTTATCCATTACTTTTACTGTTTACTAACCAGTCTAACCAATAAAAAGAGGGACCATGAGGAGGACCACAAGATCAGAGACTAAGAGGTGGAAGGAGCCTGGAGACTATCGACATTCCTCATTTTATTTTATTTTATTTTTAATTTTAAAAACTCTTATTTTTTTCCCCCAGTAACAACTCTAGGACAGAAGGGCAAGGGCTAGGCAAACAGGATTAAGTGACTTACCCAGGATCACACAGCTAGGAAGGGTCTGAGGTTATATTTGAATCCAGGTCCTCCTGACTCCAGGCCTGGTTCTCGATCCACTGAACCACTTAGCTGTGCCCCCACATTTTATAGATAAGGAAATTGAGGTCTCTAAGAGAAGGACGTTTAGAAGAATCAATGTAGAGCTAGGAGGGATCTTAGAGGCTATTTAAAGCAAACTACTCTTTTCCTAAAAATTAGAAGCATGAAGTCCAGAGATGTTAAGAGACTGCTCCAAGGTCAAACAGGTGAGGACCTAATTTGTTAATTAGCCATCCCAGGGGGGTCTTTATGAGGCAAGTGATGGTTTAGGTTGGAGGGAGGTAAAACCTCCACCATTTTTGTGACTTGGAGAATTCTCTAATGTCAGATCTGGAAGGGCCATTAGAACACAGAACATCAGAACCAGAAACACTCTAGTTCCAACTTGCCTGATATTGAACAGTTAATAGGTGCCAGAGAGCTGATGTCCCGAGAGGAGAACGATGGATGGGCAGAAGTGATCAGGAGACATTTCAGTCCAACCTAAGGAGAAATTTTCAAACAATTAGAGGGGCACAAAGAGAAAATAGGGGGCCTTGCAAATTCATTCATTCATTCATCCAACCATTCATTTGTTCACTCATTCATTCATTCATTCATTGCCCAAGTGAGCATTTATGAAGCACTTTCTACTCTCTAACCAACCTTTATTAAGCATATCAGGTAAGAAGGAGTGTGGCATAATGGCGTGGGCTGGACTCCTGCTTTTAAGTCCTGCTTCTGACGCATTCTGCCATTTGTGACCCTGGGCAAGTCCATGGATTCCTCAGTGCTTTAGGGAACTCTAAGACTAAGTTGCAGAGAGGGCATGTGCCTTCATAGAGGGAGTTTCCCTTGTGGAGCTCCCTATGATTGTGAAATCACATATCTGATACACACACACACACACACACACACACACACACACACACGTACACACGTACACACATGCCAGGGATTGGGCTAGGAGCTGGGGACAAATAGTCCCTCCCATCAAGGAGCTGACATTCTTTAGAGGAAAGACAACACATGCACATATCAGGAATTACAAGCACTTACATGGTAATGCCCAGGGACTTTGGGGTACA
>NC_077228.1:21915151-22010151 GCF_027887165.1 Monodelphis domestica
GAAGAAACTGAGACAAACAGAGGTGAAGTGATTTGCCTAGTGTCATACAGCTGATAAGTATATGGGTTTGGATTCAAGTCCCCTAAATCCAAATCAATCTCTATCTGTCTACTGTACCAACAAACAAAGTTGGTCATTGGGGAGGACAATGAAATTTATCTTAGAAAATGTGGTTTGTGAATAAAACATGATAGATGCCCCAAACTTGCAGATCTATGGTAGCCTTTTAACTATATACCCAAAATACTTTCTTTAAGAACATAATCAGGAGGTTCTGGATATGATGAACATCCCCAAACTTCTCAAATTAAAATAATTCTATTTTTTTAGACAGGACTCAAAAAGTGGTCAATTTGAAGTCATTTCTTTGTTTGTTTGTTTGTTTCTCTCATACCTCTGTCTTAGTATCAACCCTAAGATAGAAGGTACAGAAAGAGCTAGGTAATTGGGGTTAAGTGACTTCTCCAGGATCACATAGCTAAGATGTATCTGAGGTCTGATTTGAACTCAGGATCTCTGGACTAGAGGCCCTAGAGCTATTACCATTGTGCAATCTAGCTGCCCTTGTGAAGTCATTTCTAACTATGAATTATGAGACTGCTTACTTTTTGGACAAAAGATAAAAATTATTACCAAATAAGAGAAAATGGTAAAAAATAAAAAATTAGGGTATCCAATTGAAGCAATTCTAATCTGACCCCCTTAAATGAGCTACTAATATAAAAAAATATGGAATGGATCAAAGAACAGACATTAACATGGACTTTCACTCTTTGGCTAAGGAAATAAGGATGTAAATGAATCAGATTCCTAGTTGAAATCCCATCTCTGTTAGTTATTACCTGTGGCTAAGTCATTTTAGTTCTTCAATCCTTAGAGTTTCTAGAGGGGGTTGGACTGTGTGGCCATTAAATTCCTTTTCCAATTTGAAATCTCTAATCCTATAATCAAAGTACTTCATCTATGCCTATCAGAGTCAAGACAATGATGCTTTACAATGTAAGTTTATTTATAAAATATTCTGAAAGAGGGTGGGTGGAAGATAATAAGCAGTATCATCTCATAAAACAGTGAGAAGTCATGGATGGAAAAAACAAGTTTATTGACCGCTTGGCAAGAGAACCAACTCAGCCAGATCATTCTGAAGGCATTTAAAGATAAAACAGGGAGAAGGTTCAAGAACAGATGGAAACTAGGAAGCTTTATAAAGATTTCTCTTACAGACTTTCTTTTTATTTTTCTTTTTAAATCAATGATGGAACCATCTAGGTGTTTGAACAATCTAGCTATTTGATGAAATGGTAGTGAAGGAAAAAAAAATATGGGAAAAGTAGCTGGATAGAACCAAGGACACACAAAGGAAATCTGTGCTGGAGGTGACTTAGTCTTAAAGGATCCATTTTCATGTTCTTTGAAGAAGAAAATACAGGAACTAGAGGGAAGAGATATAGCGGAAAATATTTGGGTGAAGACTAATAGAAGGTAACATAGAAGTGATATTGTCATTGGAGAGTATACTAGACCAGATGAACAGAAAGAAGAAGTAGATGAAGAGCCTAAAAAGGAGATCACAAAAACCGGTAAAGAGTTACAATATAGAGAACTTGGAGGATGGGGATAGGGATGTGTGATGGGGAACTTCAATTATACGGACCTCCATAAATTCCCTCTGACAAAAGAATAGGTAATGCTTTCACATTTTGCCTTAAAAATAATATCATCCTTCAAAAGATGAAAGACTCAACAAGGGAAAATTCTTATCTGGATCCGATTCTCATGGAAATGAAAAATCAGTTGGGGAAAATATACATGAGCCTTGTGGAGAAGATATCTGTACTGAAGACAGCATGCATTCATTCTTCCCCCTCCCTTCCTCAGACAGTCATCTCTCATAAAAAAGATTAAGAGAGAAAAAAAGAAAATCAGTTCATCAAATTTGTTGTTGTTTAGTCATGTCTGACCCTTTGGGATCCCATTTGGGGTTTTCTTGGCAAAAATGCTGGAATGGTTTGCTATTTCTGCTATTTCTTTCTCCAGATCATTTATAGATGAGGAAAATGAAGCAAACAGGGCAATATGACTTGCTCAAGGTTACACAGTTCAGAGTCTCAGACCAGACTTGAACTCAGGAAGAGGAGACTTTCTTTTTCTAGGCCCCAATCTGATTCATCAAAATTAACACTGCATAGTGAGTCTGACAGTAAATGCAATGATTTGTACCCATAATCTCTCATGTCTGCAATGGAGGCAGAGTTCCATTTTCTGAACTCTTATTTCAGTCCAAGTTAGGTTATTTTAATTATACAATATTTGCCTTTAAAAATTTTCTATTCACATTATTGTAGTAATTGTGTATATATAATCTCCCTGGTGTATCACAGATAACTCAAACTTCATTTCATTTCCAGGATTCTCCAGTACCCTTAAGGGGTTTGGTATCATATCTACTTCCTCTACAAAGGGCTCTAGATTTCACTGACAGTGTTCTTTCCATAATAAGGGATAAATGCCTCTTGTACTATAGTTCTATTTAATTATGAATAGATTAGCTTTTGTTTGGAAATATTTAAATCAAAATGTATGATCCCCAATGTTAATTATACTTACACAAATAAACTTACAACCCTGATGTTTTTCATCTCCTGCATCTCAGTTTCTGGAGAGGTTAAGAGTATTAGTTTGATATCTTAGTTTGGTTCCTACTCAGTACCATTCACAAGATCCTTGGGCTTGGGTCCCTGGCTGGCTAGTTGTACCATCCCACCTGCAATTCTGGTTCTAAGGCCACCATGGTTCAAATTTTCATGAGAATTCCCTCTGGCTCCTAAAACTGAGAAGATCCAAACAGAATAGAAGTGAACATCACCTCGACCATTTCTTAGAGTGGGGATAAAAGAGAAGGAGAGAAGGGAAGGAAAGTCCTTTCCCTCTCACCAGTTTAGCTCATGGCATCCTTTTTTTAAGGAGTGAACATCTCTCAGTTCATATGTTTTCCCTTATATTTTACCAATGCATAGGAAAAAAATGAACTAATTTGAACACTACATTCTTTCAGTAATCTTGAATAAGTTAAACAAATTTGTGACAGTTTTTTGGTTTTGTTTTTATTTTTGAAACTACCTTCAAATGCAGGGTCACCTTGGGTAGGATTTTTGAATCTGCTGCTCAAAGGACAGATCCAGGAGCAGTAAATGCAAAGTTTAAAGAGACAGATTCAGGCTTCATCAAAGAAACAAAGACAGAACAAGAACCAAAACTTTCCCCAACAATTAGACCTCAAGGCTGGCTAGAGAGGAGATGGGCATCCCCTCATTAAATGCCTAAAAGCAAAGGCTGGATGCCCACTTGTCAATTACTTTGTAGGGTGGATTTTTATTTTCCCAGATGTGGGTTGGTCTAGACAGACCCTACAGTTCCCTGAATTTTTGTGAGTCAGACTGGCTGCCATTTTGTCTCCAAGGTCATACACTTGTTAGAAGTAGAAGATCAATTTTATAGAATCCAGGGTTGGAAGAAAACTTAGAGATCATTTAGTTCAACCTCACTGTTTTCTTTTTTTCCCCCTTACATTTTATATCAGTGTTCTTCTTTCATTCCAATGCCCCTTCTCTCAATAAAAGGCGATATTGGTAACAAGGCAATTAGAGAAAAGGAACAGTCAATATTCTGGAGTGATGTTTTCTCCTGGCATTCTTTCCCTTCTCATATCTGCCTCTTGGCTTCACTAAATGCCATCTTCTACAGAAAGCCTTTCCCAGTCTCTCTTTTTTTCACTCCTTCAATTAATTTTTTTTCTCAGTTACATGTAGAAATAATTTTAAATTATTGCTTTTTGATATTTTAGACTTCAGATTTTCTCCCTTCCTACCCTCCCTCCAGCCTCCAAAGTAGTGAATGGTCTCATAAAGTTATACTCATTCTTTCCTGTAATACCCTTTTTCCATATTCCTCATGTCAAGATAGAATATTCAACAGATACCCAATATACAATAGAAATCTCATGAAGGAAATACAGTGGAAGATTCCTTGTTTTGATCTGCTTCAGACTCCAACAGTTTTCTTCCTTGCCTGTGGTGAGCATTTTCATCATGAGTCCCTTGGAAACTTGCTTTGTTGATAATAGTTTTGTCCTTCACAGGTGATCATCGTATCATATTTCTGTTACTGTATACATTGTTCTCCTGGTTCTCCTCACTTCACTTTGCATCAGTTCATATAAATCTTTTCAGGTTTTCTCCAGTCCCTCTCAATTCTAGTTCCTTCCCTCTGTAGGTAATCTCCAATTTATCCCCTCTATAGATTGTTTATATTCTGTCTTTCCCATTAGATCGAGAGCTCCTGGGGGACAGGGTCTTTTACCTTTCACTGTATCCCCCATGCCTGGTACATAATAGGCACTTAATAATTGCTTGTTGATGGAATGTCAAAAGTGAGTTCCTCAACTCACTTCCCAGTTCCCATTTTGGGAAGAGAGGAAGCTAAGGGGATCAGGAGTGTGGGGCCAAGCTGTGTGTGACCCTGGACATGTCACTTAATCCCCACTGTTTAGTCCTCATTGCTTTTCTGTCTTGGAACCAATACACAGTATTGCTTTTAAGGCAGAAGGTGAGGGTTTATTCATTAATTTCTTTAAAGGAGCTTGGGGCCAGTTTCCTTTTAGGACAACAGGAGCTCTGGCAGCAGAGGAGAGGAGTTTTGTTGGGGGCTGTTATACACATTGCTTTCTAGCTCCAAGGGATGGGGTCATGGTGTAACTGGAGAGTATTGGGAAGTCACTTGGGGAGAGCTCTTAGTTCTCTGATCTGCCTTGGGCAAGCCCATATTCCATTTGGGACAGAACCTCAGAGAGTCTATCATCTAGCCCCTAGCTTTTATAGATGGGGAAACTGAGGCTCGGGGCATTTAAATGCCTTGTCCTCGTACTAAAAGAAGTAAGCAAGACAGGCAGGATGTGAATCCAGGGCCTTTGTGAGTAGTCAGTAGATGGAATCACCAGACCTGGGTTCACCCTGGTCTCTGGACACTTAGGAAATTCTAAGAGATCACTAATGAAGTTGTGGTTCGCCCCGAGAGTTATTCGATCAGCCATTCACACCTTAGCGTCAGAGACTTTAATCCAGTGATCTCCTGACCGCTTGGGTAACCAGGAAATAAGAGAATTCTCTTGAAAGAGAATCAGGGAGTGAGCCAAAGGGAAGAGGAGAGAGGGGCCATTTTTAGAGCCGGACCCTTCTAGGGAGGACAGGGTCAGGTGGGGAGCTGCTGTGGGGGCTCGGACTAACCAAAGGGGGGCCTCTTGGCTCTGGGCACCTGGGCACGAGAGGGGTGGGAAGGAAGGGATGGCCAGGAGGTGGGAGGGGGCAGCAGAAAGGGAAATGGGAAGCTGGCCATGCACCACAGCCTCCTTTGCAATTTGTCTGGCCCACAGAAAAGCCTCAGTAAAGAGGCCTCTCATGCCCACTGTCTCCCTAGGAGCCAAGCAGACTTGGGCTCAAGTGGGTCAGAGGCCAAACCTCCCAGTGAATGGGACTCTTTCTCCCTAGCCAAGCTGCCTCCACCAGAGCTGTGGCGAAGAGAGTCTTGGCCGTATAATAAGGCAGCAGGGAGAAATCGTTCTCACGCTCAGCTGTGTGCCCTCACAGTTTAATTTGGCATAATTATAAGGTCCTCATTTGCTTTCTATGATCAGCTTTGTTTTTGCAAGAAAGGTTGAGGGGGGAGACCGAGGGGAGAGAGAGGGAGACAGCAGAATGGCCCAGGAGAAACCATGCTGGATTTCAAGTGGGTGGGCTTGGTTTTTATCCAAACTCTGTTAGAGACAAGCTAATGGGGAAAAGGGAAGGTAGTGTGGTTCAGGACAGAAAGCGATCTTCCCTGGTACCATCAGAAGACCTGGGTTCGAATCCCATGATGTTTCTCACTTATTATTGTATGACAGTGAACCTCATGGGGACTCAGTTTCCTCATCCATAAAATGAAGATGAAAATACTTAAGTCACCTTTCCTAGAGCTAGTATGAGGCTTAATGAGAGAATTAATGAAAAAAACAAAACAAAATACATTTTGCAATTCTTAAAGTGATCTAGAAAAGTCAAGTAATTTCTCCCTGTGTGTCTTAGCTGATTCAATTTAGAGCCATGAGGGTACTTTGAGATTTCCTGGTCTAACATCTTTCCATCCAGAGCAGGGAAGGGACTTGTCCAAGATTAGGGATAACAGGGACACTGAGTCAGAGGAACTGGGCTCAGCTCCTTTCTGCCTTGATTTATACTACCTGTGTGAAAGTGACTGAAACAAGTAGCCTCAGTGTCCTCATCTATAAAATGGGAGAGTTAGTCTAAATGTCTCTGCATCTCCTTCTAGCTTGAGATTTCAGATCCTCTGATAAATAGCAGAGCTCGCTTTGTAAACCATATCATTTCACCCCAAATCCAGTATACTTTCCAAGACAATGTTGATGTTCTCTTCTCTCTTTCCTAATTTATAAAATCATAGGAGTATAGATTCAGAGTAGGAAGGAACTGCAGAGGTCATCTAGTCTAAGTTCCACATTTGACAGATAGAGAAACTGAGGCTCCAACATGGTAAATGACTTCCCTAAGGTCACACAGGTAATAAATGGCAGTCCTGGGGCTCCAGGTTCTGCCTTCTTTGCATTACATCTGCTGGACCTGGATGAGTTAGAGCAGCTGAGTTCAAATGGACCTGGATGAGTCAAAAAAACTGAGTTCAAATCCTAGTTCTGATACCTATTAGTCATACGAACCTAAGTCTCAGTTCCTCCTTGGCCAAAAGAGGGGGCTGCATCTGATGATCTGGAAGCCCCCTTTCTTGCTCTAAAAAGCCTTTGATCTTATCAACGATGCTCATCCAAGGTCCTATCTGGACCCAGTCAAAAGGGCAGGGAATGTTGTAGCTGTTCTTGGTAAAATACCTAAGAAAATACTTATTGGTTGGATTTGAATGCCATCACTTTCCTCATTTGCCTGTGTAGAACTTATTGCCATCTCCAGAGTCCCACAGCGGTCACACATGCTCTCCTGGATTTTATTTTGGTTTCTGGACTTTTCCTCTGCTTTAGCCTATCCCAGTGAAGAATTGCTGGGTGAGTGGGGTCCCTGGGCTCTGAGGTCTCCTTGCCAAGAGCCTGGCACACCTGAGAGCTAGGAGGATGCCCTAAGAGAGATGCTCTCCAGCACTTCCCAGGAGCCCCATCCCTCCATCTTACAGCCACGACTCTCCTTATTCCTCCCTCGTTGGGTCCTAGTACCCTCCCCTTTCTCAAGCCCTGTTTCTCTGTGTCCCTCCATCCCTCCATCTCAGACTCAGACCTTGGCCCTAACTCCACCCCTATGGCCTGGGACCAGAGGTACCACTTCCTGCAGTGGGGCGTGGGGGAATGGGAATCTGCCAGTTTTCCAAGTGTGGGCCCCATCCCTGTGGAGTTCTGTGGCTGGGCTTTAGGGTGGGAAGGGCTGGGCTGGGAAAAGGCCCTGGGGCCAGGAAGTAATATTTACCCAAGTGGAGGAAAGGGCTGTTTCCTCCTCCTCCCCTCCCTTCATAGTTCCCTTCCTCTTCCCTAATTATCCACCTTCCCCCAACCCCCACTTCCATGAGGAAAGCCAAGCTATTCTTAGCCCTTGTGCCTGGGTCCGGAGAGAATGCCAGCCATGAACTGACCAGTTCCATTGGATTTAGACCTTCAGTTTAATGATCTCCCAGGCAAAATAAACACATTTCTTTAGTCTCAAGAGTGTTATTTCACATAGAGAGAACCTAGGGCTAAGGTGGGTGCCAGCATCAGGCAAGAAAATGATATTTAATCACCAAAGTTGCCCTGGTTGCCCATGACTTCCTTGAGGACATCCAAATCCTCAGATTTTGAAGGTGATGGCCATAGGAAATCCAACGTCAGAGCTTCCCCAATAGCTCAGAAAACCAGAAATTCTCAACTGCAATATCTGCTCATAGGAGAATTCCTGAGTGCTAGAATCACCGGGTTATAGAATCTCAGGATCAGAGAATCTCGGAAACTCATAAGCATCCAAAAATCTTTCAGAATCTTAGAATCCCAGAATTTTAGTTTTTCTCGGTCTCAAAGCTGAAAGAGGCCTTAGAGGACATCTTACCCAAACTATATAGAAATCCCCTTGATAAGAATGTAGTCAAGCAGTCATTTAGCCTTTTTTTAAAAAAGTATATGTTTAATGACAAAGATTTTGGGGCAGATAGGTGGTACAGTGGATAGAGCACTAGGCTTGGAGTCAGGAAGCACCAGAGTTAAAATTTGGCCTCAGACATTTATTAGTTGTATGATCTTGGGAAAGTCACTTAACCTCTATCTGCCTCAATCCACTGGAGAAGGAAATGGCAAACCACCCCAGGATCTTTGTCAAGAAGATTCCATGGACAATAATGGCATGTTATGGTCCACAGGATATCAGAGAGTCCAACATGACTGAACACCAATGACAGAGAGCTCGCTACTGATTGGGGCATCTCCAAAATGCAATATTTTGTCCTTATTTAGGCAGAAAACACATTGAGTTTTTATGGCAAATATGGAAATGGTTTAAGTCCATCTCTTTGGGGTGATGCTGGGAAAGAAAGGAAGAAGAAAAGGTACAAGAGATTATCTTTATTTAATCAATTCAATCAGGTCATAGCAGTAGAAACAGATAAATGAGGCTGATGGTCTTAGTAACTTGACGGTGAAATAAAGGCCATTGGACATGGAATCAAGGAAGATGTGGGTTTAAGTCCTGCCACTGCTATTTCCTAGCTGTGAAATCCTAGAATCTTCTTAGAGGGTTACCCTAGGCAGTGATGGCGAACCTTTTAGAGACTGAGTGCCCAAACTGCCATCCTCATCCCGCCTGTGAGCCATTCCCTTTCCCCAGACAGAGAAAGAAGGACGTGCCCCCATTGGGCTGCTAGGCAGAGAGGAAGGTAATAAGAGAAATGTTCTGAGGCAGGTGTGGAGAAGGGGAAGGAAGCAACCCCCTCCGGCATGCATGTCATAGGGTTAACCAACTCAGTCCTAGTGGCTCTTAATCTAGGGTCTATGAAGATAACTTTCAAAATAATTAGCTTCATTTGTAATTCCCATATAATTTATTTTATGCATTTGGATATATTGTTGTGAGAAGGAATCCATATTGAGTTGTCCAAATGGTCCATGGACCCAAAAAAGATTAAGAACCCCTGATTGATATAGTACTTTAAGGTCTACAAAGTATTTTCATGTATCGTCTCATTTGACTCTCACAATAATCCTATGAGTGGATGCTATTATTATCCATGATGAGGAAACTGAGGTCGGTAGAGTTTTGGTATCTTGCTGAGGGGTCAAACAGTTACCAAATATGTGAGACAGTATTTAAACTCAGGTCTTTTTGTCTCCAAGATCGACATTCCATCAATTATGATTCATAAACATTTTGGGTCTTGGCTTCCTCCTCCATAAAATGAGATGGTTAGACTAGATAGCTCTAGGTCTGATCCTGAGGACCTCAAGCTCTGACGGGTCTATACCCTTCTCTTTCAGTGGCACCAAAGCTCTCCTTCTCTCCTATCTGCCTTCCAAAATCAGAGGCTTCCCCCAGCCTGGCTTTAATCGCCACCACTTTGATGTCTAATGAGAATCTCTTCTGGGACTTCACTAGGTATTCTCTGCTCACCCTCATCCTTCAGAGAATTGATATCATTTCATAAATATGGATTGTTTTCCGCCCCTTCCAAAAATGTCAGATAGAAAAACAAACAGCAACACATCGGAAATGGTCGTGTCCAACCCTGAGCCAGGACCGAAGAAGGTCCGGGGGGGGGGGCTGGGAAGGAATGCTAGATTCTTCTCCCAGGATATCAGCAGTGTTTATTTCCTTCAGGTTCTGGCATATTTGTAGATTATTCTCCCAGGATATCAGCAGTGTTTATTTCCTTCAGGTTCCGGCATATTTGGGGCAAACTTTCCTGGAGCTGAAGTGAAGGATGTAATTCTTCTCTTTGTCATATCCCCTGACCTCCCCACCCAGAGTTCTTCTTCTTATTTTTGTCCCTTGTTTGCACGGGTTTCTGACTTTCCAAGGAGTTGTGGGTTCAGAGGAAGGAATGGGAAGCCAGAGGATGTTAACTCCCATGTCCAGGACAAAGAAAGAGAGGCCAACCTGTTCAGTGTTGGACTGAGCTATTTCCCAAGCCAATTAAAGCTCTCTGAAAATGATAAAAATACAAGGATGGAGCAGCCCTTTGGGGTTCCTGATCTCCAACACCATTAAGGTGAAATCAAATCTGGTCTCAGACACTTCTAGCTGTGTGACCCTGGACAAGTCACTTAACCCCCATCACATAACCCTTACTACTCTTCTGCCTTAGAACCAATACCCAGTATTGATTCTAAGAGGGAAAGTGAGGGTTTTTATTGTTATTATAACATATTTGTTATTGTTAATAATGATATTGTTATAATAACAATATTAATATTGTTTTTAAAATGACTAAAATAAGTTAACCTAATAGTCTGGGTGGATTTCCAGTTTCAGCCTTTGGAGAAATCATAGTCACCCATGAAAGGTGAGAATTGGGGATTGGAGGGTGAGTTTAGTCAGAAGATCCTGTTTTAAATTCCAACTCTGAGGTTTACTGCCTGTGTGATCTTGGGAAAATCCCAACCTCTTCTGCCTCAGTTTCCTCACCTGTAAAATGAAGTAGTTGGCATTGAAAATCTCTTCTAACTCCCATGATCCTCTCTGGTTGAGGCTACCCATGATGCACTTGGGTTCACATCTGCAATATGGAGACCAGTCCAGTTGGTCCCAGGGGCTGGGTCTCAGGCATTTCAGACAGGGTGAATAGTGTGTCCATAGGAACACTGGTTGAAGGAAATAGGAGATGTTTAGCCTGGAGGAGGCAAGAAAAGCTCAGGGGTGGGTCCACTAGCTGCCTTTCCTTCCATCCAGTGCTTGAAAGGCTGTCAGGCAGAAGGGGACTCGGACTCCCTATGATGGGCCCCAGAGGGCAGGCTGAGGGTCTTGGGGAAGGAGGGCTGTAAAGAATCCAATGGAGCCTTTGTGTTCCAGAAAAACTGCCTCCTAATTAGGGCTGTCCCCAGTGGATCTGAGGCTGTCTCAGCACGGGGCAGGCTCCCCACTGGAGGGCTTCAAGCAGAAGGGAGCTGGCTGGGGGACCCTCGTGCAATGGCTTTCTGCTCAGACTAGACCTGGCCCCTCTGGTCCCTGCCAGCCCCGACGCTCTGTCCTTCCATCAGACCTCCAGAGCTCTGAATAAACACAGAAGCAGTTCCCCAAAGACGCCTTTTGACCTTTGCACACGTAGTCCGAGTGTGTGTTTATGTGTGTGTTTGTGTATTCTTAACCTCTTTGTCCTTGGGAAATGGCAGTGGAAAGGACGCAGCTCAGAGGCAGAAGAGCTGGTTTCTGGCTGGACTCCGACATCCACTTCCCATGAGGCCTTGGCACAGACTGTGGTCCTTCCAGGGTCAGCGATGCTGTCCGTGTGGACATTCTCTGAAAGGGGACCACAGCCCTTCCCTTGGAGCAGCCCACAGTAGGGCCCCCAAAACTGTGATGCTGAGCCCCCAACCCATAAAATCCGCTTGTCCTTGGAGAAATCATCACAGATGTTTCTATCGTGCTTGAAGGTTTACAAAGGACTTAATGACTTTATCTCGTGTGACCATTATGATGACCTGTGAAGTAAAGGCCATTATTATCCCTGTTTTACAGTTGCTCTTTTAGATTCTGAGCTGGAAAGGACTTGAGAATCCATCTAATCCAACCCCCTCATTTTACAGATCAGGAAACAGTGGCTGAGGAAGGTTGAATGACTTGTCCAGGGTCTTCTCGTCTCCAGGTCTACTCTACCCAAACACATTGTGTCTTGGGCCCCCACTCAAGGTCTTTCCATTCAAGATTAGAGAGGGGAAGGTAGGTGGATAGAGCACTAGGCCTGGGGACAGGAGGTTTGGGGTTCAGATCTGGCCTCAGATGCTGCTTAGCTATCTGACCCTGGGCTAGTCACTTATCCCCCATTCATTGTCTTGCCCTTATACTACTCTTCTCTTATGGAACCAAAAAACAGAGTTGATTCTAGGACAGAAAGCGAGGGTTTAGAAACAAAGATTCATGTGAAGATGACTCCACTCCTGTAGTCTCTCCTGGGCTTGGTGAGTTCCTCATCAGAACCTCCATGGGAGAAAGGACCCAAGTCAGCCACCCTTACTCCTTCACTGCTCTCTTGGCTCCCCATGCTTCTCCATTACTGGCCAGTAATCCCATTCTGCAAGATGATTCTGCCCCTGGTCCAGCACCCCTCCTTCCTTTTCAGCCCTCGTAGCCTTCCCCCCACTAGAACGTAAGCTCCTTAAGAGCAGGGACTGGCTTTTTACTTGCATATTGGCATTACCAGCACTTAGTACATTTCCTGGTACATAGTGAATGTTCAATAAATGCTCCATCCATCCATCCATCCATCCATCCATCCATCCATCCATCCATCCATCTATCCATCTCTCTCTCTCTCTCTCTCTCTCTCTCTCTCTCTCTCTCTCTCTCTCTCTCTCTCTCTCCCTCTCTCTCTCTCTCTCTCTCCTTTTCTCTCTCCCCCTCCCTCTCTTTCTCCCCCCCTTTCTCTGTCTCTGTCTCTCTGTCTCTCTCTCTCCCTCTCCCTCTCTCTCTCCTCTCTCCCCCTCCCTCTCTTTCTCCCCCCTTTCTCTGTCTCTCTGTCTCTCTGTCTCTCTCTCTCACTCTCTGTCTCTCTGTCCCTCTCTCTCTCTCTCTCCTTCTCTCTCTCCCCCTCCCTCTCTTTCTCCCCCCCTCTCTCTGTCTCTCTGTCTCTCTCTCCCCCCCCATGTCTATTTATCCATGTCTGCATCTATCCAAATATGCATCCATCCTTCTCTCTCTACCTCTCTCTCTATTGTGCCGTGCAGAGTCTTTACATATGATCAAGAAGAAAGGAGAAAATATACCTCCTTCTCTTCCTTTGCAGAGGCGAGGGACTATGGGTGTGGAATGCGGCACAGCCTGCGAAACTCAGCTGATTGCTGTCTAGTTCAGCAGAATTGCCTTTGCTCCTTTGACATTTTTAATACAAAAGATGAGTCGTAAAACATTTGTAGCAGCTCTCTTTGTGGTGGCAAAGAACTGGAAATCGAGGGAACATCCATCATTGGGGAGTGGCTGAACAAGTTGTGGCATACGATTGTGCTATAAGAACAACAAGGAGGTTCATTAAAAAAAACATGGAAGGACCTCCATGAAATTATGAAGATGGAGATGAACAGAACCAAGAGAACATTCAATACAGAAATATTGTTTGAAGAATGACGTGGGTATTTCTACCTTCAGAGAGAGGATGGAGAGAAAAGAGCAAGAAATACTTTTATGTCGATGTATATATTTTTGTTCAATGATGCCTTCTCTAGTGTGAGGAGAGGGGGAAGAAGGGGAAATAATTGGGGTTTTAATATAACAAACAAATAAATATATTTTTAAATATTAAAGAAAGATGATTCTTTGCTCAAGGAAGGGGGTGGGATATGTTTGGAAAAGAAGCTGATGCAAAAACAAGAGATATCAATAAAATTCTTGAAAAAGACATACTTTGATTGCTGAGCCTGCTCCCTTGTAGCTCAGGGCTTCCTCTGCATTACAGTCATTAGAAGGGGATGTCAAAGGAGAGGAGAGATAAACAGAGCAAGGATGAGATGTAACTCTCCAACACGGGAGCCATGAGTGTTCCAAAATTCCAGGAATGAAGAGGGATTATGGAGGCCCAGAACATGGGTGGCATCTTCAGGGACCACACAGGATTTCAGCTGGCCCTTGAAGGTTGGGATTGGATTTAGATGAGCGGAGAACGAGAACAGAGAGGCATCAGCTATTGGGAAAAGTGAGAACTGCACTTCCTAGCTCTTTCTCCACCATGGCACTGAGGAGGGCAATGACAGAGGGAAAACCTGGATATATATGAAGACTTGTTTGTTCCCTGAGCTCCTGATGGCAGGATTAGAGGTTGGAAACACAGAGAAAACTTTGCCCTTTTCTCCCAGAAGTAGTATTATAGCTCTTGAGTTGGGAGGAATCTCCAAGGCCCTCTAGTCTTTATTTTACGTAGGAGACAACAGGGATCCAGAAAGGTTAAGCTTGAAGACAGGGAATCTAGGTTCAAATCCTGCCTCTGATACCTACTACCAATGTGACCTTGGATAAGTCACTTAACCACATAAGATCATGAATAAGTCTAGATCTTGAAAGAACCTCAGAGGCCACTGTGTTCAACTTCTACATTTTACAAATTACCAATTATTTAATTATTAGAGCATTTGTCCTTGGGACTGTCTAACTTGCTTACTTTTGCAAGCCAGCTGGTAGGATTATGGGTTCATAGCTTTAGGACTGGAAGGGACCCCACAGGATATTTAACTCCTCTTACTGAGGAGGTAAGTGGAGATTTGGAGGTACCTCGATGGCTCAGTAGATAGACTATTAGGCTTGGTATTGGGAAGATCTGAATTCAGATTCTATCTCAGATACAAACTAGATGTGTGACCCTGAACAAATGATTTATCTTCTGTTTGTCTTAATCTACTGGAGAAAGAAATGACAAACCACTACAAAATCTGTGCCAAGAAAACCTCATGGATAGTATTGGCATGATTCACGAAGAGTTTGACATGACTAAATAACTGAACAATAAGAAGTGCAGATACAGTGACTCACCCAGGGTCACACAGCTAGTGAGTGTCTGAGATAGCATTTGGAAGCAGGTGCTTTGACTGTAAATAAATCATTCCTTTTCCTGGGACCTTAGTGGACATTTAGCCCAACATTCCCCTCAGTGATTGTCTCAGTTATTCAGTCCCTCCAACATTCCTTACAGGTGAGCACAGGATGATGAGAAGCTCTCTGTATCCAGAAGCCATTCCTTTTGGGGCAGCTCTGCTCATTTGGAAGCTCCTGATTCTATTCAGTCGAAAACTGGCTCCTCATAATGTCCAACCATCTATCCTTGCGAATAACAATGAACAAGTCTTTTTCTTCTCCAACATTGTCTCTTCTTTGAACTTAGTATCCTCAATTCTTCCTTCCTTTCTTTCTTTCTTCCTTTCTTTCTTTCTTCCTTTCCATCTTTCCATCTTTCTTTCTTTCTTTCTTTCTTTCTTTCTTTCTTTCTTTCTTTCTTTCTTTCTTTCTTTCTTTCTTTCTTTCTTTCTTTCTTTCTTTCTTTCTTTCTTTCTTTCTTTCTTTCTTTCTCTCTCTCTTTCTCTCTCTCTTTCTCTCTCTTTCTTTCTCTCTTTCTTTCTCTCTTTCTTTCTCTCTTTCTTTCTCTCTTTCTTTCTCTCTTTCTTTCTTTCTTTCTTTCTTTCTTTCTTTCTTTCTTTCTTTCTTTCTTTCTTTCTTTCTTTCTTTCTTTCTTTCTTTCTTTCTTTCTTTCTTTCTTTCTTTTTCTATTTAAAGAGCTAGGCAATGGGGGATAAGTGACACAGCTTCCTAGTATCCGTGGCCAAGTTTGAACCCAGGACCTCCCATCTCTGGGTCTGGCTCTTAATCCATGGAGCCATCTAGCTTTTCTCTCAGACTGCCATCTTTTATTGAAGGTACTACCAATCTTCCGGTCACCCTACTGTGTAAACTCAGAGTCGTCCTCCTCTCTTGCCTCCCCCTCAGTCCTCCATATCAAATCTGCTGCTCAGTCTTGCCCATGCAGTTTCTCCAAGCGGTCTCCTCTCCCCTTCCTTGGCTACTCCTCTAGTTCAGGGTCTCATCACCAATCACTGAGACTATTTGAGCTGCCCTGCTTCAAGTTTCTGTTTTCTCCACACAGATACCAAAACAATACTCGTTCCCAGGACATAAGCCTGGTCATGTCTCTACTCTGCTCCAAAATCTTTTGTGGCCTTCTCTCGCTTCTGCAGAAAATAGAGACTGCTTGGCCTGGCATTGGAAGTCTTTCATAATCTGGCTCCAACCTACCTTTCCAGACTTATTTCATAATTCTTCCCTTCAGGCACTCCATGTTCCAGGCAAACTAAATTACCAGATGTCCTAAAACCTCCTAATTCCATCTCCCACCACTGGGCCTTTGTATAAGCTATGTCGCATGCCTGGAATTCTCTCTATTCTCAAATCTTATTTTTTTAAGGTTTTATTTTTTTATTTTTTTTAAATTTGAGTTAATTTATTTAGTCAATTTAGAACATTATTCCTTAGTTACAAGAATCAAATTGTTTCCCTCCCTCCCCTCCCCCCACCCTCTCCACGGCTGAAGCGCAATTCCACTGGGTATCACATGTGCCCTTGATCAGAACCTATTTCCATGTGGTTGGTGTTTGCATTAGGATGTTCATTTAGAGTCTACATCCCCATCCATATCCCCTGGACCCATTTTTGAAGCACTTGTTTATTCTTCTGTGTTTCTGCTCCCACAGTGTTTCCTCTGGATGTGGATAGTGCTCTTTCTCGTAAATCCCTCCAAGTTGTTCAGGATCACTGCATTGACCCTAATGGAGAAGTCCATTACATTCTATGGTACCACAGTGTCTCAGTCTCTGTGTACAATGTTCTCCTGGTGCTGCTCCTTTCACTCTGAATCACTTCCTGGAGGTTGTTCCAGTCACCATGGAATTCCTCCAGTTCATTATTCCTTTTAGCACAATAGTATTCCATCACCACAGATACCACAATTTGTTCAGCCATTCCCCAAGTGAAGGGCATCTCCTTATTTTCCAATATTTTGCCACCACAAAGAGCGCAGCTATGAATATTCTTATACAAGTGTTTTTCCTTATTATCTCTTTGGGGTACAGACCCAGCAGTGCTATGGCTGGTTCAAAGGGTAGACATTCTTTTATCACCGTTTGGGCATAGTTCCAACTTGCCCTCCAGAATGGTTGGATCAATTCACAACTCCACCAGCATCTATTCTCAAATCTTAGAATCCCTAACTTCTTTCAAGGCTTAGCTCGGTGCCACCTCTTACGGAAAACTGTTCCTTATTTTTTCCCTTTCTCTAGTTATCAGTGCTCGCTTTCCATCCTCAGATGATCTTGTGTTTACTTATTGCTATATATAGAAAGAAACATAAAATTATACAGCTTTGAATCTTTAATATATATTTTATATATACACATAATATAATATATATCTAATATGTACTATTTTCATTATTATTAATTTCTTCCCCCTCCAGCAGAATGTAAGCTCTTTGAAGACCAGGACTATTTTTCTGTAGCTCTCTGCATTTCCACATCCTAGAAAAGAATTATTATAGTCTTAATTTTTCTATAGAGGACCCTTAATAAATGTTTAATTTGAATGAAAGGGTTCCTAGGAGTTGGAACAAGACCAGGAAACAGATGTCAAACTTGACTCTACCAATTATTTGTCATTTGATGAAGAAGCTCACATTCCTCAACAATGTCCTTTCCTTTGGGTTTACAGTCACTTTAGTCTGAGTCCTGTGCCCCGTGGAAGAGACATGTAATGATAAATAAAGGATGGTGCCTGCTTTCAAAGGCTTATAAATTATTGGTAGCTATGTACAAATAAATACAGCGCCATCTTCTTGTTCAGAAATGTATGAGAACTATCCATGCAGTGCCATGAATTTGGATGAGAGATTGCTAGTGACTGTTGAGCAGAGAACCTGAGATCCTTAGCATTAGAAGGAACCCTTGGGAGTCACCTATTTAACCCTCAATGAACTCAAATTCAAATTCTGTCTATATATTCTGGATAAGTGGCCACCCAAACTTGGCTGGAAGATGTCCAGTGATAATAAAAAAAATACATAAATAAGAACATTTTATATGGCTCTTACTATGAGCTAGGCACCATACTAAGGAGTTTGAAATTATGATCTCATTTGCACATCTACCATGGAAAGTAAATGCTTGCATCATTCCCATTATATGGAGGGGGAAACAGAGACAAACAGAGGTTAAGTGACCTGTTCAGTAAGACGGGGAGGCTGGACTTAAACTTAGGTCTTCTGACTCCAGGGCTGGCACTCTAGCTACTGTGGCATCTCTTAGCTGCCCCAGTTTCTGCTCTCCAAAGGCGAGCTACTCCATTTCTCAACAATGCTGGTTGTTAGGCAGTTTTTCCTTCTACTGGACAGAAATGAAGGCCCTACGTCTTCCTTTTGGTTTCTAGTGCCAAGTAGAACGAATCAAATCCCTTTTCCACAAGCCAAGATATTTGAAGACAGTAATCTACCCCCTGAGTCTTCCCTTCTCCAGGATAAACATTCCTTGTTCCTTTGCTCAATGCTCATCTGACTTGGTTCTGAATCTCTTCATCGTCTCGGGTGCCCTTCTGTGGATGTGCTCCAGGTAGGTTATATCCATCCAAAGATGTGGTGCTTAGAACTAGACACAGAATTCCAGGCAGGGTCTGACCAGAGCAGGATACTAAGCTGTTCTCCCTTTCCTCAGTCTGGCCACAGCATCTTTCCCAGGACAGCAGACATTGCCTTTAACTTTTGGCCGCCACATCGAGCTTTTGCTTACTTATGGAGCAAATAGTTGATTAAATGTCCTTTTCCTATGAACTCTTTTCTGGCCGGAAAACCCACTTTGAGTGTAGTTCAGTGGAATCCAGACTCCTCAGCAAGTCTCGTCTTCCACATCTGTGAAATGAGAGGGTCAAACAGGTGGCCTCTGAGGTCCTTCCCCTTTCAAAGCTCTGACACTACACATAGAATTGAATTAAATCATTGAAATCTGGACTTTGCCACTCGTAGGACTGGAGATAGTGTTTCCATCAGGGAAGTGCAGAGATATCTCACAAATTCAGCGTTGGGAAGAGGAGGAAGCCATACACAATTGGGGGAGATCTCCCAGCTAATTTGTACGTCCCTTTGAGATTCTTCTTGAGATTGTTCACATCAGGGGTTGCCAGAAAAGTACTGATTGCTCATCAAAGGCAACTGATTGACTAAGCATGAGAGAAGTCAGGGGTAAATGCATTAATTCATGTTCACAATCATCCAACAAACACACAGCCATCTTCCACGTGAGATTGCCCTGAGAGTCCTGGCAGCTGTCTATACAGGAAAGAGAGTGGATGGAGCTTCCTGCTCTTGGGGATAGAGAATATTGGCCAAGTTGACAAGAGAGCACATCACCAGAGTGGGGGCCAGAACCCCTTGGCAGAGCACGGGATGACCTCAATGAGACTGTGACTTTATCCCAAAGGAGGGTCTCATCAAACAAGGAGAGGGTGAGAAGTTGGGCTATGTCCCACCTGTTCAGAAACGTGAATCCAGGGTTTGTTTCCAGCAGCGAGAGCTACCTATTATCCAGGAGAGCCCCAAACTTTCCTAGTTCACCCACTCTCACAGCTGTGTGAGTAATTAACCTTTCCCTTCTGAACTTGGTGCCAGACCCTCAAGGAGTTGTAAGCTAGCACAGATCATAGCAGGTGTGTGCTGAGAAAATCCCCAGCAACCTCCTTCCCAACTCCTAGCATTCCCACCAGCAGTAGTACCCACACCTCTGTATAAGTATATATCTATATCTGTATCTATATCTATGTATGTGTGTTTCTCTTCCAACCTCTCTCTCTTTCTCTCTCCCGCTCTTTTCTCTCTCTCCCTCTCTCCCCCTCTATGCCTCTGTCCTCCTCTCTCTCTCTCTTCTCTCTCTCCCTCTCCCTCTCCTCTCTCTCTCTCCCTCTCTTCTCTTCTCTTCTCTCTCTCCTCCCTCTCTACGTCTTTCTTTCCCCCTCTCTTATCTCTCTCCCCTCTCTACCTCTCTCTCTTTCCCCTTCTCTTATCTCTCTCTCTTCTCTCTCTCCCCCTCTCTCTCTACCTCTTTCTCTCCCCTTCTCTCTCCCTCTCTTCTCTCTCTGTCTCTCCCTTCCATCTCTGTCTCTGTCTCTGTCCTCTCTCCACCTCTCTGTCTCTCTCTCCCCCTAACCCTTCCCCTCTCTCCCTTCCTCTGCCCCTGTCTCTGTCTCTCTCTTTCTTTCCTATTCTTTTATTTTTCTATTCCCCCCCCTCCCATCTATCCATGTGTATACATAGATGTATAATTTATATATACATACACACACAGTTCTATTATCTCTCCCAATTCTGCCTTTAGCTTGGTTCTCCCCTAATGGCGAAAATCCTATCCTTCTCACCTCTTCCTCTTGGTTTCCTTCAAGATTCAGGTCAAAGAGTCCCTTCTGGGCACCCCAATGCTTGTGCTTTCCCTGTCAGTTTCCCTTCAATTTGCCCTGTATATATTTTGAATGAATGTAGTTCTTCAATGTTGTCTCCCCATTCGACAGTGAGGTCCTTGAAGATGGAGCCTGTTTTGACCTATCTTTGTCTCCCAAGGGCTTAGCACAGGGACTAGCATATTCTAAGCAGTTAATAAATGCTCATTGACTTGACTTGATTTATTATGCTAAGAATACAGACATGGTGCTGATTAGGGAGTGCTGAGCAAGCAAAGAAATACTTTGAGAGGGTGATTTAAAAAAACAAAACAAAACTACTTTTGCCAATGAAATTAGGGGCTTCAGAAAAGAGAGGCAAGTTCAGGAAGTGAAGAGTTAGTTAAGAAGATGGCAACCACTACTTCAGTTCTAAGATCAAGCGATCAATGTCCATGTGGGGAAGAAATAGGGTAAGAGTTCCTTGGACTTCTTCAGGCAAATTGGTCATTAAGTTGAGGGGAAACATGGTGAAAGGAATCTTAGTGATGATTAGTGGAGGGAAAAAGGGAATATTGTGGTGGGAATATCCTCTGGATTGCCGGGACAGGTGGAAGAAACGGATGAATTCAGAAACAGATACACTTGGCTAGAAAGTTTGTGTATGTGGAACATTTAAGCTAGTCACAGATATGATTCTAGGACATAGGGTTGGGAGGGACTTTGGTGATCATTAAGTACCACACCCTGATTTTAGAGATGAGGAAACTGAGGCTTGGGGGAGTTAAATGATTTAGTAGAAGAATGAGATTCCAATCTATGTACTCTGGCTCCAAAACTAGAATGCTTTTCACTACATCAAGTCTAAAATTGAGTCATCACTGTACTTTGGAGTTTCCATATGGAGAAAGGCTAGCATAGTAGATCTTTTCACTATGATCATCAAGGCCACTTAATGCAAAAGTATGGCATGTTTCAAAAGGGAGAGTAGTGTGTGTGTGTGCTATAATATGGAATGAGCTGGTGGTAGTGAGAAGTGCCCAAAGAACACTAAAATATTTGTAGGCATATTGGTGAAAAGAAGAGTTTTAAAAAATGACCAAATTGCTTTTTAAGTTGTGTGAGAGAGAAGGCAGGATTATTCAACACTTTTCTGCTTCTTTTTTCTCTGCCAAAAAATGATTCTCTCTGTATTGAGAAAGATAAAGAAGACTGTATGGTAGTTTTCTGAAACAGGAGATAAGTAAAGAGAATACTCGGTTATCCTTGATGAGTTCAATCAACTTGACATGGACAAGCTACCCAACAGAGCATTAAAGGACTTGGCAGATGTGGTCAATGAGGTACATGGTTAATGATGCTGGATCCATTGTACTGCACAACTTTGAAAATAGAAAGAGATAAAGAGCTCTAAAATTAGAATCAAAGAACTTTGGTTCCAATCCCAGTTCATCCAGTTAATTCCTTGTGGGACTGTGGACATATTGTTTCTCCTTGGTACCTCAGTTTCCTAACATATGAAATTAAGGGGTTTTACTGGAGGGTCTCTAAGATCCTGCCCCCAGTTCTAAATCTATTATCATGAGGAAGGGCAAATATTATTCAAATTTTCAAAAAAATAAAAGAACGAGATCTGGAAATTGGACATCGTCTTTTGGTAAAATCAGAGTATGTTGTAGTTAAAAGGATGACTTACAAGTCTTTAAATGGAGATGATGGTGGAAAACATCGGATGACACAGTAAGGATGTGATACAATTCAGTTACAAAAGTAGTAAATGCTAATTTTCTTTAGGACTTGACCTAGGTATGGAGGATGAGACAAAAATGAAAAACTGTGTTTGCCTCCAAGGGTCTTACGTGCATCAGATAATCCAAAATTACAATAGTGAAATTAAATTAATAGGTTGTTGATAGCTTACAATAAAGAGAAGGAATTTCTACTCAAGTCCCATTTAGTTTTTGTTTTCTCTTTCAAGAGAAACAATCCTTAGCCTGGAGGACCAATGAAATAATATAGCTAAAATATTTGATTATAGTCTTCTATATTCATGTTGGCCATTATTATTATTACTAAAGTAATTATTATTATTAAAAAACAGAACCAAGATGACTAATATGGTACTTATCAATTTTTCTCTTTGTGTACCTTTGTTTTTTGAAGTAAGGGAAAGATAGCGTGTGCCCTGTCTAGTCTTTAATTTCTCTTCTAAGTCTTGGTTTCATCTGCTAATATTGTTTGTGCCTGTGTGAATCACCAGAATTGCAGCTTCCCTGTTATAACTCATATACATATCTTAGGAAGACAACTGATTTTTCTATTATCATCAGGTTGACAAATAACTAGTATACACCTAAGTTAGAAGTAACTAACTTCCTCGACCATACCTGGTTGATTTCACACTTAATAACTACAATTAATAGAATTCTTGAAAGTCTGCAAATTTTATTACAACTTGTTCCAGATCATGGTATTGCTGAGAGCAGCTAAGTCTTTCACAGTTGATCATTCCACATTATTGCTATTTCTATGTACAATGTTCTCCTGGTTTTGTTTATTTCACTCTGCATCAGTTCATGTAAATCTTTCTGAAATTATCCTGTTCATCATTTCTTAAAACACAGGAATATTCTATCACCATCACATACTACAATTTGTTCAGTGATTCCCCAATTGATAGACGACCCCTCAATTTTTTGCTCTGTGCTACCACTGAAAATATTCTTTTCCACACTGATTGAAACACACACACACACACACACACACACACACACACACACACACACACGCATTATCAAATTGCTTGGTGGCATTCACATCTCACCTTCTTAAGATTTTTACAACTCTGATCATCTCTTGATTTGACAACTGCATATAATATCTTCTTTTGTTCTCACTTTTTCATTATTTTTATTGTTATTTAGTTTGACCTGCTTTACCAGTTAATTTGGTTTAATGATTATTTCTGCTTGCTTATCTCATTTTGGCTACAGCATTCTTGTTTTCTTTCTCCCACAGTCCTTTCAGGTCCTCAAAGCTACTTATTCTCTCTCTCCAAAGCCAGAATTTGAACCCATATCACTTGCCTTCAGGTTTTGCTCAGTTTCTTCCAAATTCCTTGTCCCCAAATTTGATCTTTTGTCTTCTTCATAAATCCAAATTCCTCCAAATCACCTGTATGTTTTTCTCCTTTTTCTTATTAAGCTCAAATTTTCCCTCTCTTCTCTTTACCTCTCTATTGCAAACCTTCCCTACAAAAGCTGAAAGCAGAAAAAAAGAGTTTACATATGGTAGTACTACTGTCCTTGTGGGTTAAATGTTTTTGTCGCAACCGTCTTCCCAGATTTTCTCCATCTGAACAATTGTTTAGATTTCATAATAATCAAATTTAAATAGTTTTTAAAATTATAAACCCATCACGTTGGCAAAGAAAAGAAAAGGCAAAATACTGGAAAGATCAATGTCAGAGGGGCTGCCGGAAGACAGACGTTAATTTACTGCAAGGGAAGCCGTCAACTGGCCCAAATGTTCTATAACACAATTTGGAATTATGCAAGAAAAGTTCCTAAGCTTTTCTTGCTCTTTGACTGAGAGATCCCGCTTCTCGGTTTATATGACAATGTGGAAAAGACTCGTATATACAAAAATATCCCTAACAACCTTCTTCGTAATAACAAAAAGCTGGAAACATAATCTGTACTACTAATGACTGAACAAATTATATGAATATGATGGAAGATTATTGCGCCATGCAGAATGATGAATATGAGAAATTCAGAGGAACATGGGAAGTCTTGTGTGAAGTAATGCAAAGTGAAGAAAGCAGAGCCCAAAGAACAACATACACAATGACTACGATAATGTAGTCATATAAACAAAGTCAACCCCAAAGGCCAATAAAATTTAGGTTAAAGATAACAAACAGGGAGGCTACCAAATTATTGACATTAAAACACACGTCTTTTTTTTCCTGTTAACAGAAATGGTAACAAGAGTGCAAAGTAACACATTTGATCCACAACTCCATCCCAATTACTTTTTAAGTGATTTCACTTAAATTTTTGAGGGGAGAAGGATGTCTTTTGGAGGGAATCTAACTTGGAAATAACTATTGTTAGAGCCATAACTAGCAGTGTTCCTACCTAGGGAAGCAGTAAAAGAGTACCTTCAGATGACCTTTTTATGATATTTTGACATATGTGGAGTAGTAATGGACATGGCTTATAGAAGAAAATGTCATCAAATAGCTTCATATTGTCATTATTTTTTTCTAGTAGAATTCTCAGATCAGTTGTTTCTAGTTGTTGAAGAATTTTAAGTGTTTTCAAGACTCTAAATTTTGGAACCTTGGCTTCTCTACCCTAGTTTCAACTCTGCTTTCTCTCTCTCTCTCTCTGTCTCTGTCTCTCTCTCTCTCTCTGTCTCTCTCTCTCTCTCCCTCTCTGTCTCTCTCTGTCTCTGTCTCTCTCTGTCTCTCTTCCTCTTTCTCTCTCTCTCTCCCCTTCTCTCTCTCTCTCTCTGTCTCTCTGTCTCTGTCTCTCTCTTTCTCTCTCCCTGTCTCTCTCCTTTGTCTGTCTGTCTGTCTGTCTGTCTGTCTCTCTCTCTGTCTTTCTCTATCTCTGTCTCTGTCTCTCTCTGTGTGTTTATGGTGTGTATGGTGGGGGTGGTTGGGGATACTATCAATAATAATGAAAAGAAAGAGGAGAATGTGAGGATCCCATTTGATGGTAGGTGGTTTCGATGGAGAGGACGTTGGCTTGAACATTTCCCAATCCAGTCCTTTGTAAATAAGACCCTTATATTTCCTACTAGAAAGGATCCCAATTTGAATTCCAGTAAGGAAACTATCTGATCACCCCATGGCCTTTACTTTCATCCTTCTGGGACTATTTTGCGATTTAATGAGACAACAGGGATCTCTGGATGGCAAGCAGACATTCTTCTTATCCTCTCCAGGAAGACCATGCTCAAAGGAGGCTGTGTCTTGGATCCAGCATCCTACCTCCAACACGCTACATACTTGGATCGCGCTCTTTGGCTCTGAATAAAGAAAGTTGCTCTATTGTTAAGAGGGGGAAAAAATGGTCTGGGGGCAAAGACCTTCTCATTGTGAAGCTCTCTAACAAGAGAGATAGAAACAGAGATACAGAGGATGCCAAGAGACTTCATGATTCTGGAATGTGGAAGGAGAAGTGGGCGTCAGACCGCCAGCGGCTGGGCTGGGAGGAGAGAGTGGGCTTGGTGGTAGGGTGGGCTTCACGGAGAGCCAAGTTCCTCCTGAAAGGACAGTCAGGGGGCCTTGCTCTCCCCAGGGGACTGTCTGAACATGTGGGTTTATTCTGTAAAAGTATCTTTTGGCTAAGTCTGCTCATTGTTCAGCGGATGCTTTCTCCTGTCTCTGTTGGACTGGGGTCAGGCCCAACTTGCGGAGTCCTTCGGATTCCCAGACTTTCTCTGTGGGGAGGGAGCCTGGAGCAAGAGAGGCCCACTTGACTTGTGGGTTGGTTTGGCAAAGTCTGCAGCTGATGATTGCAGGACCCTACAGGCTTCGAGGCAGTAAACAGGGTGGCTTGTCTTTCCACACCCCTCTCTGGAACATGGAGAGGCTGTGAGCTCTATAGATTAGATTAGCATGCAATTAAGATCACCTATAAAGATGACTTTTAAAACAACTGTTGGCTTTGACCTGTGATTTCATTGGTTTCAGGAACTCCCAGTGAGGAAATTCCCTTTATCAATGAATTATTGTCAGTGCAATAATTCTGCAGCTACTGCAACCATTTATCCATCATGGCGCCAGGATTTGTTAAGAACTGGTTATATGCCAGGCAGTGTGTCAGGTCTTGGGGATATTAGGACAGAATCACAGCCATCCCCGTCTCTGTGTGGGTAGTGGACCAGAACCATTCAGACACTCACTGTTTGGCCATTCTCAGAATCCAGGTGGAGATAACAGAAGTTGCCCACACTCAGAAGGACTCCCTCATCCCAAGCTCTCTTGCAGAAGTCACGCAAAGAGGTAATTTTTAGACTTAAAGATTTATTTGAGCCATTCATTGAGAAGCCAATGACTTACCCAAAGTCATGCAGCCAGTGTGTCCAAGGCAGAATTTAGACTAGATGGCTGTCTATATACTATGCCATAATGCCTTTCATATAAAAAAAATGGGGTTCAATTTTATATCAAGGTTTATAGTCCTGGGTCTGAGGCCTGGCATTAGTAGTGTGACCCAGGAGAAGATGGGACCTCTCTGAGTACCAGTTCTCATCCGGAGGTGATCTCTAAGGCCCCTTTCCACTGTAATCCCTTTAGGATACTACTCTGCCCATCTACTGATTCCAAGGTTTTAGAGTCAGAGAGAAAGACAAGTTTGTCAGCTGAAATCTGCAATGATGCCCAAAGGGCTAGAAAATGGCTCACCTCCTTTGACTCAGAAATACCACTACCAGGTCTGTATCCCCAAGAGATTAAAGTCGGAGGAAAAGAACGTACATGGACAAAAACATTTATAGCTGCTCTTTTTTTGTATTGACAAAGAAGTGGAAATCAAGATTGCCCATCCATTAGGGAATGCCTGAATCATCTACAGCATATGATTGTGGTGGAATACTGTTTTGCATAAGCAACAATAAGAGGGATGGTTTCAGGAAAAACCTGGGAAGATTTGTATGAATTGATGCAAAGTGAAGTGAGCAGCACCTGAGGAGCGTTACATATGGTAACAATGGTAATTCCAAAAGACTCATGATAAAAAAGGATAAAAACTCTTAGTGAAGATAGAAGCATTTTTTTTCACTTTTTTCCTTGCTTCTATGGCTAATATGGAAATATATTTTTCATGATTTTGCATGTGCAATTAAGGTAATATTGTTTATCTTTTTTAAAACCCTTACCTTCTGTCATAGAGTCAGCATTGTGTATTGTTTCTGAGGCAGAAGTGTGATAAGGGCTAGGAAATGAGGGTCAAGTGACTTGCCCAGGGTCACCCAGCTAGAGTGTCCAGATTTGAACCCAGGACCTCTCATCTCTAGGCCTGGCTTTCAATCCCTTGAGTCACCTAGTTGTTCCTTTGGTCAATGTAATTGTTAAGAAAATCTCCTTTCCTTCCAGAAGTTAACCTCTTTATCATTGTGATTCAGGAGAAAGAGCTTGGACCTGGAAACAGAGGATTCTCCGCTGTCCCTTCCTAACAGTGACCATAATCAAGTCAATCAAACTCTCTAGGGCAGCATTGGCAAAGATGTGGCTAATGGGCAGAGCCAGCAGTTGGGGAGTTGCTCCATTCCTTCTCTTCCCAGCATCCACAGACATTTTTTGCATGCCCTGCCCCTCTGTCCAGCCATGCAAAGTGAGTATTTCCTCCCTCAGCTCTCTCTGTTAATGCTGGGGCTCAGAGACAGCTTGAATTTGCTCTCTGGGCACTCACTCAAACTCAGAAAAGGCTCATCAACCCTGCTCTAGTACTTTGCTTTCTTCCTTTGTAAAATGAGAGGGTTAGAAGGGAGACCCTTACTATTAGAGGACCTGGTTCAAATACCAACTCTGCTTCTGACAAGCTGTGTGACTTTGGGCAAGTCACAGAGTCTCCTTGAATCTCAGTTTCCTTATTTGTAAAATGAGAAGGTTGGACTAGATGGTCACTGAGATTCCCTTTCAGCTCCAGATCTGTGATGCTATCATCAAATCTCATAACATCTGGAGGTGTTTTACAAACCATAAAGTGCTATGTAAATATCATCATCATCTCTGTTATCTTCAAATCACCATCAAGCATCATCACTATCATCTTCATTATCATCACCATCATCTTCATTATATCTTCATCATCATTAGTATCATCATCACCGTCATCTTTATTATCAATACCATAATCTTCTTCATTACCACCATCTTCATCATCATCACCATCATCTTCATTATATCCTCATCATCATTAGTATCATCATCACCATCATCTTTATTATCAATACCATAATCTTCTTCATTACCACCATCTTCATCATCATGACCATCATCTTCATTATACCCTCATCATCATTAGTATCATCATCACCGTCATCTTTATTATCAATACCATAATCTTCTTCATTACCACCATCTTCATCATCATCACCATCATCTTCATTATATCCTCATCATCATTAGTATCATCATCACCGTCATCTTTATTATCAATACCATAATCTTCTTCATTACCACCATCTTCATCATCATCACCATCATCACCTTTGTCACCACCACCATCATCCTTCTAGCTCTAAATC
This sequence comes from Monodelphis domestica, assembly GCF_027887165.1. Lineage (NCBI taxonomy): Eukaryota > Metazoa > Chordata > Mammalia > Didelphimorphia > Didelphidae > Monodelphis > Monodelphis domestica. The sequence goes on from NC_077228.1 coordinate 21,943,585, forward strand.
AATGATCCTCTGACTTTCTACCCATCTTCCTGGATCTGAGCTTTGGAGGCCAAGTAGAGCACAAGGTCATTGATAGGTTCTCAACTCTAGAGCTGGAAGGGGTTTTAGAGGATGTCTAGTTTAATCTCCTTATTTAATAGATGAGAAAACTGAGACCCAAAGAAGTAACATGACTTGCCAGGTCACCCAGGTTGTAAGCACCAGAGATAAAGATTCAAACCCAGGACCTCTATGAGGAAATTACCATCAGTCTCGTTGGGATAAAATTCTTAGTGAGCCAACATGCAATGCCAGAGAAGTTGGGGGTACAGAAAAACCTGTTTCTTGGAAGTAGGATGGAATTCGGGCTTCTAACCTGCTAATTAGAAGTTCTATAAATGGGCACATGGCAGAGTTGAGCTGTTTTCCACAATGCAGGGTCAGGCTTTCGAGAGGAGCCTCCAGAAGTGGTCCAGGCTCTCCCTGACCAATGGGACTTCAGGCTCCTCTGGGGTGGTTCAGTGACTTTCCTTTGAATGCTTTTCTTTTTTCATTTTTTTTTAGGAGAAGGAGGAGGAGATTGGGTAGATTTATGAGCCTCTAATGAATGAAATCTGTGCCTCTTCCCCATCCACTCATTGGCTTCACTGAAATTTCACATTCTCTTGCTCTAATTAGATGTAAACAAACCCAGCTCCATTGGACCCAAACCATGGTCCACCCATGCTTCTTTCTTCTAGACTAGGGTCTGCCAGGAGAATTGGAAAGCCAATGTCATCGCTGCCTGTAAAACCACTTTCTTTGCCTCCTCCTGTGCCCCAGGAAAGAGCCACTATTGAGGAAAGCCTTCAGTGCCCTATTGAGCCTCCCCTGGGAGCTGGCAGCTGAAGGCTGATCTCTGTCCCAGAATTTATATAACTCTCATTCTCTTCCTTATGCAGCAACCGGATTCATCTACTTTATTCATTGCCTGACCACCCCTGGGGTTCTTTATCCACAAAGGGGTGGGGGGGATTGTTTGCCAGCATTTCCCAAGCTGTGTGCCACTTGATATGAATAGGCTCAGTAAGAAAATGCCCATGTTATTGGCATTTCCAAGTACAATGTAAAGAGCACAGGATTTGGGGTCAGAGGACCTGGGTTCAAATTCTATCCTTGCCATTTATTAGTGACAAAACCTTAGGTAAGACACTAAGCTCTCAGGGGTTGGGCTAGATGATCTCCCACATCCCTTCCAAGCTAAATCTAAGTTGCTGTGATCTTTAATACAAAATGCTGTCTGTGGGACAACATGATTAATTCTACAGTGTTCAAAAGGAGCTCTCTTTATGGGGACCCTGTGAGGATTTTGCTGGGTAGGGAATGCCCAGTATGGGTGCCCTAGTCCTCACACTCTGGAGACCCCACTTGTCAGTGGAAGTTGAAATAGTCTCAGATCTTATACTAGAGAGCAATCTTTAAGTCTCATTGAATCACAGATTTGAAGCTAGAAGGGACTGTAGAGGTCAGCGCTTTCATTAAAAAAAAAAATGACCGGGGGCAGCTGGGTTGCCCTGGGGGCAGTGGATTGAGAGCCAGTCCTAGAGACGGGAGGTCCTAGGTTCAAATCTGGCCTCAGACACTTCCCAGCTGTGTGACCCTGGGCAAGTCACTTGACCCCCATTGCCTAGCCCTTACCACTCTTCTGACTTGGAGCCAATACACAGTATTGACTCTAAGACAGAAGGTAAGGGTTTTAAAAAAAAATGACCCTTACCTTCTGCCTTAGTGTCAATTCCAAGCCAGAAGAGCACTAAGGGTTGGACAACTAGGGTGAAATGACTTGCCCAGGGTCACACATCTAGGAAGAGTCTGAGGTCAAATTTGAACCCACATCCTCCCAATTCCAGACTTGGTTCCCCATTCACTGAACCACTTAACTGCCCCTGAACTTAGCACCTTAAAAAAAAATGATCCATACCTTCTATCTAAGAATCAATACTGAATATCAGTCCTAAGGCAGAAGAGTGGTAAGGGCTAGGCAATGGAGATTGAGTGAAACACAGCTAAGAGGGGTTTGAAACCCCAACCCTTTCATATTGCAATTAATGGATTAGAAACTCAGATGGTAAGTTACTTGCCCAAAGACACATGGCTTGTAAATATCTGAGGTGGGATTGGAACCCAGATCTTCCTAATTTCAAGGACAATGTGCCCCGTCCAGCCTTTTTGGCATTTTCCAACTTTGTTGGAATGACTTTGAGTGATGGTCTCACCCTGGGGCATCACTCACTTTAGCTGGATTAGAGTTAATTTGGTTGCCTGACTCAACTGACTCCTACCTTTGCAGTATGAATTGGGAAATAATAACTGTTCTTATGTGCTGGGCTTGGGAAAATGGATCTCTCTCAATGTCTCAAGGGAAACAACTGATATTTGTTTAATTATTATTTTGTAAATTCTTTTTTTAAGTGGACATTTTAATATTTTATAGTTTTTCCCAATTGCATGTCATAAACAAACCACCGAAATTTAAGGGATGAAGTGTGCCACTCTGGATCACTGGGTAGCTTCAGAAACACACTGTCTCCAAGGCTTTCCCCAGAATCCATGGCTGCGGCTGTGTCTACAGAATGGGGATTCTCCAGGAGATAATATAATTAGAAGAAACAATCCTCTTCTTTGCATTTTCACAGCTCGTCTCCCCTCTCCCCTTGCCCCTTTCGAGCTGATTACTTAGAGGAAATTCTAAAGAGCTCATTTTCATCATCTGTATAAGATCATCAGAAATGAAAATTTATCATTTCCATTTTATAATGAAAAGGGATATAATCAAGCAGGATTTCAGAGATGCTTCTGAAGTGAGGACCTTAAAGGCAAAAGATATCCCTCCTTTTTTAAAAAGCCCTCACCTTCTGTCTTAGAATCAATATTGGGTATTGGTTCCAATGCAGTAGAGAGGTAAGGGCTAGACAATGGTGGTTAAGTGACTTGTTCAGGGTCACACAGCTGGCAATGCTTGAGGTAGAATTTGAACCCAGGATCTCCCGTCTCTAAGCTTAGCTCTCAATCCACTGAGCAACCTAACTGCTCCCAAAGTATCCCTTTTAAAGATGGGCTCAGGTATTCCCATTCTCTGGACTTTGGGACCATCCTGGGCTCCTCACTCTTCCTCAGCCTGTTGCCAACTGTTACCCAGACTGATCATTTCTCCTTTTATATAACCACATGTCTCTACTTGTCATGCTACTGCTTGTCCTGGGCTATTGTAAAAGCCTCCTTATTGGTCTCTCTTCTTCTCCAGCCCATTCTCCCTTCAAACATCCAAGTGATTCTTCTAAACTGAAGGTCTCACCATGTCACTCCTCTTCTCATTAAACTTCAGTGGCTCCCTATTGGTTATAGGATTAAATATTTAGCCTCCTGTTTAGCTTTGAAAACTTAACAATCTGGCCCCAACCTACCTTTCTGTGATGAAATTTGCTTTCCCCTAAAAGACCGTCCAGCTAAATGCCATCTCTGCTCTTTACCTTTGGATTACAGCCCTACTTCCTTCCAATTCTCAGAATCCCTCCTATTTCTCCTTAACCCTGCTAAAATGACTTCTTTTACATGAAGCCTTCCCCGATCCCGTTCCAGTAGTCATGCCCCCTCCCCATTTTTCCTTGTATTTTTTAGGAATATACCTGTTTATTCACAGGCTATCTCCCTGAAAGAATACTCCTTGAAGACAGGGACTGTCTTACTTGTCTCAATAGCATCTCGTAGAGTACCTAGCACAAAATTAGAAATTAACAAATGATTTTCCAATGATTCATTCATTCAACTCAGGGATTAAATCATTGATGATTGATTCAGTTATTCATTCATTCATTCAAGGATCTAGAATAGGGGAGCAGTCTTTGTAGTGTATAGAACCCTGGATGAGGCAGGAAGCAGTGGTTTTAATTTTGTCTCTGCAACTGAATAGTGATAGAACTTGGAAAAAAAAAATTCCTTTTTCTAGGTTTTAGTTTCTCATCTATGAAATGGAGTTAATAATGCCTCCCTTGCAGAGCTGTGTGAGGGGAGTGTCCATAACCCTTCAAGAACCCAAACAAGCCCCTGCCTCCATTTCCCTATCTGTAACATGAGAATAATAATAATAATAGCACCTACTTCACATTGCTGTGATTAGAACCAAACAAAATTATAGGAAGCACTGGACAGTCTTAAAGTGCTATCTAAATGCTGACTATTATGACTACAAAAATGTGTTCTTGTTCATATTATTATCACTAACAATGCTATTGATTATGTTGTTATTCTTATTAATATTAATAATAATTAATTCTTAATATTGTTATCATTAAATGATCTGATCTTTATTTTGAGCATCAGTCTGAAGGTGGAAAGCTACATTTGGAGTCAAGAGGCTCTTCTTAGAGACCTGAACTCACATCCCAGGTTCTTGTCCATTTAGCTGACAGGTAAGATGGTGGGTGATTGACCAGAAGGCTGGAAGCAACCCTCATAGCTCCATTTCTATAAGGTGATAGAAAGTCTTCCTGACCCCAGACTTGGTACTCTATGCACTGTGCCACCTAGTTGCTCCAGGTTTTAGAGGAAAGAAAACAAGACAAATCCAGTTCTTGCCCTCAAGGAGCTTGCCATCGATTGGGTGCTGTTGGAGATTGTGATTTGTTTACAAAAATCTATCATACAAGGCAGAAAGTGATGGGTGTAGAGGAGAGACACAGATAAAGACTTTAGAAAAATTTGAGCAGGGGCAGCATCCTTTGAGTGGGGTCAGATAACTACCTCACAGATTCAATATGGCAGAGGACTGGATCCATAAAAAATTCCAGCAGCTTGAGTCAAATACAGATGTAGTATGACCCAATAGTGAGATCTATTGGTTAAAAATAATAATCTTTTCTCCCAAAGAGAATCATGGTATCTGGAGTGGGGGAGTAGACAGCATTGCTGTACCTTGCCCTGTCGCACTGCCCCTGGAGTATTGTGTCTACCTCTGGACCCACCATCTTTTTTTTCTTTTTTCTTTTTAAAACCCTTACCTTACATCTTGGAGTCAATACTGTGTATTGGCTCCAAGGCAGAAGAGTGGTAAGGGGTAGGCAATGGGGGCCAAGTGACTTGCCCAGGGTCACACAACTGGGAAGTGCCTGAGGTCAGATTTGAACCCAGGACCTCCCGTCTCTAGGCCTGGCTCTCAATACACTGAGCTACCCAGCTGCCCCCTGGACCCACCATCTTAAGAAGGATGCTGAGAAATTGGAGAGTGTTTGGGAGAAGACATTAAGGTGAAGGCCTTGAGCCTCATTCCAGGTCACAATTTTTTGGAGAAAGTGTAGAATCTTTAGCCTGTAGAAGACTTGGGAAAAATTGTTCAAATATCGAAAGGAAGAAATGGGAAGGTCCCCAGTACTAGAATCAAAGGAGCTGCATCTAATTCCCATTTTTGACCATTACTACCCATGTGACCTTCGCCAACTCCCTTCTCATTTCTGGGCCTCAGTTTCCTAATCTGTAAAATGAAGTGTTTGGATTTGATGGCTTCTCTTGTCCCTTCCAGCTCTAGATCTATGATCCTATAATACATTCTCTTCAACTCTTGAGCATCTATTGTAGATTAGTAGCATGCTAAGTTGAAAGAGACATAAAGAAAGAGAGGACATCATTCCTATCCGCAGAGGGTTTATAATCTCAATGGAGACACAATATACTCATCCATGAAAGCTAAGTGACAATAAGAATTCACAGTTTTCTATTTTCCAAACCATTTGACAAACATTATTTTAATTCACCTTTGTATCACAACCCTCTCTCACCCCTCTACAAATGAGGAAACTGAGGCTGAGGGAGAGTAAACAATTTGTCCCAAGTAACCCACTTCATAGGGGGCAAACACAGGTCTTCTGACAATGAGTATAGATCTCTTTCCAAAAGGAATGGTACCAACAGAAATGGTAAATTTCATCCGCCTGCCATCTTGGACTTAAATGCATTTCAGCATCCAGCTAAAAAACCCTCCAAGAAGAGCTGCCCAAGATGGGGTTCACTGCTGGTCCCCATGTTGTGCGGAGATGGAACGTGGAGGGGATGTGAGGGGAAACGAAAGGGAGTCAGGGAGGAGCTGGGCAATCCAGACATTTTGGACCCTTGCGGGAGTTCAGCCTGGGTTTGGTTCCATTCTTCTCATAGCAGCAAAGAAGAGAATTCTTTGTTCATGAGAATTAGGCCGCCCAGCCCTGAATAGTGTGAAATGTGTATGAATGGTATTTGGCAGAGGAGCCCCATGACTGTGGAGGGAGCCATCCGGGGTCAGCTGAAGCTAGACCTAAAGAGTTGGGAGGTCGTTGCAAAACATCCGTTGCTGTTAATTACTACATGGGATGCTGAAGAAACAAAAGCAGATGTTGCCTTGTTTCTTCCTCTCATTGGTTTCCAACTTAGGCGGGGTGGTAGAATAATAATGAACAATAACAAAAATAAGGAGAGCATTTATTTAGTGCATTAAGGTTTACAGAGTGCTTTACAAATGTAATCTTGCTTGGTCCTCACAGCATCCCTGTGTGGCAGGATCTACTATTATCCCCATTTTATAGATGAGGAACAACAAGGTAAGCAGAAGTTAATTGACTCTGCCAGAGTCACACAGCAAAGAAATACCTGAGGCAGGACTGGAACTTGGGTCTTCCTGACTTCAAGATTCATATTTTATCTATTGCATCCATTAGCTACAGTGGAAAGAATCCTGGTGACCCAGACTCATCTCTACCATTTACTAAGCTGTGGGATCTTGGACCAAGACCTTCATCTCTCTGATACTTGGTGACCTCTTCAAATAAATTTAATTCAGTTCACATTTTAGGGGCAGTTGATAAAGAACTAGTCCTAGAGATGGGAAGTCCTGGGTTCAAATTTGGCCTCAGACTCTTCCTAGCTGTGGGACCCTGGGCAAGTCACTTCACCCCAAATGCTTAGCCCTTACTGTTCTTCTGCCTTGAAACTAATACACAGGATTGATTCTAAAATGGAAGGTAAAGAAAGGTTTAAAAAAAAAGATGAATTTTCATGAGTTCAGATCCCATCTCAGACACTTCCTAGCTGTGTGACTCTGGGCAGGGCACCATGTTGGGGGCTAGAGATAGAGGCCAAAAGGAAATAGTCTACCAGAAGGGACAGCAAGTAGGAAAATCAATGCATAATCACTTCAGGTTCTGGAGAGTTACTCTGTCCTTAGAACCAGAAATCTAGCCCCCAAACATTTGTCTCTCATCCTGAAACTGCCCAGGGCCCCCAAACACTGATTATTGCTGCCTCAGTTGCCCAACCACATGGAAGCCTGGATCCAATTCCAATTTTCTTCACTCCCAGCCATCTCTCCATCAGCTGCCACGCTGCGCCCCTCCAACACCCCCAACCATTCAATTCAGGAAATGTCAACAAATGAACTTGCTCATTACTACTACTATTACTACTTTCTTATGGCTCCAATAACTTTCTGGGCCCCCACCCTGTGTTCCCCTTATTAGAATGGAAGCTCCTTGAGGGCAGGGACTGGACTGTCTTCTTTGGAATTTGCATGCAGAGTGCTGGGAATAGATATCAAAGGTTTAATAAATGGTGTTTCATTCATTCTTTCATTCATTCAACTCAAAAGAGGAGACCATAAAGCCTTGGGTGGATTAAGAAAGGCTGCCTGTAGGAGGTGGTGCCTAGGCTGAGTCTAGAAAGGAATTAGAGATTTCAAGAGGTGGAGAACATTCCAGGCATGAGAGAAAGCCTCTACACCCTCCTGGAGGTGAGAGATGGAATGTAATTGGACCCACAAGGAGGTGAGTCTGTCTGGAATATCCAGAAAAACAGCTTGAAGTCATATTGTAAAAGGTTTGAGATCTAAACTGATGGTTTTTATTTTATCCTAGAACAGGGGTCAATAACCTGGGGACAGTGAACCTCTTTTGAAATCTCTTTGGATAACTATATTTTAATATAACTGGAGGCTTGTGTAGCTCAGTGAATTTTATTTTATGCATTTTAAACACTGATTTGAGAAGGGGTCCATAGTCTTCAGCAGCCTGCCAAAGGGGTCGAGTTCTAAATAAAGGTTAAGAACTCATATGCTAAGGGACAGCTAGGTGGCTCAGTAGATGGAGATCCAAGCCTGAAAATAGGAGGTCCTGGGTTCAAATCAGGCTTTAGACACTTCCTAGTTTTGTGACTCTGGAGAAGTCACTTAACCTCAGATGCCTAGACTTCCTGCTCTTCTGCCTTGGAATCAAGACTTAGTATCAATTCTAAAACAGAAAATAAATTTTTTGTAAAGTAGACAAACAAATAAACAAAAAATCCAGTGATTTGGGTGCTCCATTCCCATGGTGGCCTCAGAGGAATCTGTCTAATTGCTCCCCGAGTCCAGCAGACTAGATCTGTGTCCGCCATCTTCCCTGGAGTGTCATGATCTAACTGTGGGACCTTGGTTAATTCTATTCCATCTCTGAGCTTCTGGTTTTTCATCTGGAAAAGTGAGCGACTTAGATTCAATAGCTTCTGAGGTCTGTTCCAGCTCCAACATTCGACCTTTCATGATTGTGTTTTTTAGAAGTTCTCTGTTCTGAAGACTGCAGCTAAGCCAACAACCTGTCCCAGGGCCTGGTTCTCCAGCAGGTAAATTTTTTCCATTTTTCTGGTTCCAGAAACTTCCTGATTTAACAGTGCTGTGATTCATGGGACCAGCCTCCAGGAGCCTGGCAAGTGGAGGATCTGGCCAGGCCCAGGGCCATAAGCAAAGCGGAAAGTTCTGATTGACTTGAACTGCTCTTGGAAAGCAGCCTTCTTGGGGAAGGCTCCCATGGCCATGAATACTTTGACTGGGAGAGGGATGCAGGAGAAGCTCAGGAGGAGGGGGTTAATTCACTTTCTGGGGCTGCTCCTGCAAAGGTACAAGGAGAAACTCCTCTAGGGGGGAAATATCTGTGGAACTGGATGGGCCGGGAAGTTCCTTGCAAGAACTCAGGAAGACCTCAGATGGTGGTCCAGGGCTTGAGTTGTTCCAGCTGCCCCAGGTTTGAAGTTCTGGAGCCAAGAGGGCTTTTCTGGGCTGAGAGTCAGTCATGAAAGGATGCCAGCAACTTCTTGGGCATCCATTGATGGTGGGTCTGGCCAGTCTTTTGCTGGCCTTTTTGGAGAGGAGTCAGGATAAGATCATAGATTTAGAATTGGAAGAGACCTTAGAGACCGCCAAATCCAAACTCTTCCATTTTACAGATGGGGAAATGGAGGCAAGGGATAAGTGACTTGTCCCGGATCACACAGCGGAGAAGTGGCTTAGGGGGAATTGGAATACAGATCTTCCTAGTTCCAAATATAGATACAAGGACAACTAGAGGAAAGGAATTGCTACAGACCTAAGTAACCCAAGGAACTCCATTTCAGTGAAGGGTCGAAGGTTCCGAGACTGGCTGTAGCTTGGAAGAAGAGAAGGCAAACATTGATGATATCACAGAGGTAGAATCTATAGGACTAGATAACAGAGAGAATATGAGAGGTGAGGCAATGGGCCTTGACTTGTCCTCCTCCACTGGTTTCTATGCCCACACTTGAGTTCCTTAGCTGGTACCCCAATATTTTTGGGACTGGGATCCCCGATTTCTAGTTTTTTCACCTCTGTCCTTTCAAGAATTGGTTCTTATCCTTGAAACCCATTCCTGGTGATTCTGGTTTCTGACCTCCTTACTGTTGAATTATTTACCTAAACAGCATCCTTTTATTACTTGTGTTTGGGGAACTGTCAAGTCTGTAGACTGGGATTACTTCCTGCTGATCAATTGTGACTCCAAGATGACAAAATTTAGATCGGAATGGGCCCTTTAAATACTGACCATCAGGAAGGGAAGGACTTTAAACCATAGAAGGTTAGAGCTGGGAGAGAATTTAGAACAGGGCATGTCAGAACTTCTGGGAGAGACTTTGAAATGACTTCATTTGACCTCCTCATTGGAGGGCCAAACAAAGATCATATAGTCAATGGATTGATCTAGAACACTGGCATCCTGACTCCCAGTTCTGAGCTCTTTCTATTATGATCCTATGATCTAAGAATTTGCCAGGGATAGTGGTCAAAATGAACATAGCTTTTAGGGCTCTGTGCTGCCCTTTGAAGATGCCTCAGAGAAGCACCATTAGGGTCCATTTAGCCTAGTTCTTCCTTTGAGAAATGTGGAGGCTGATGAAGCAAGCAGAAGAGTCAGGATTTGAATCTTAGACTCTAGAACCAACCCTCTTTCTGGAGAAGCCCATGCCTTCCATACTTGGCTATCCCCCATGCCTGGAATGCTCTGCCTCCTCACATCCCACTCCTGGCTTTTTGGGACTCTTTCAAGGCTCAACTTTAACCCTACCTTTTCCTGAAGGCCATGTCTAGTCATTCTTACTGTCAGTCCCCTCCCTCTAAAATGGCTCCCCTTTTAGCCCATAGAGGTCTTGTATGGAGTGCAACACATCAAATGTGTGGCCTCTAGACTGCTCTTGGCTTACGATACCCCAAAGTTCAGTCTGAACTAGATTAAAGTGCAAATGGGAGATATTTAAGAAAATCAAATGCAATGACATAGAAATAATATATTTTACAACTAAGTCAATCTGTGGTCCATAGAGACCCCAGTGCCTGAATCAGTAGCTCCCATTTATTCTTAAGCTTGACACCACCGATATATATATATATATATATATATATATATATATATATATATATATTTGTTGGCATGTTGTCTTCCCATTAGACTGTGAGCTCCTTGAGGTCAGGGATCATGTCTTTTTTTTTTACTTTTTTTACTTTTTTAGTATCCCCAGAACTCAGCCCAGTGTCCAGCACATAGTAGGTCCTTAATAAATAAAAGTGCTTGCTGATTTATGTGTTGCAAGATTTTTGTGAAGCTGGCTTATGGACACTTAAAACAACACAATATTATTATAATAATATAATATTTCAATGGTATGTAAGGATGGCAACACTTCTACATATATTACCTGGTTTAGAGAAGGTGGGTATTCCCTTGGAGAGGTTCTATCCCAGTAGACAGAGTGTGATCTTGGTCCCAACCCTATCACATATTAGATGTGGACTCTTGGGTAAAATATTTGGCTTTTTGATCATTGGGTCATATAGGAATCTCACTCCTTGACTTGACTCCTTCATAGGGTTTTTGTGAGATCCCATGGGATAATAAAAAAGAAAGGTAATAAACTAGTTAAATATTATTGAAATTAACAATAATTTATAATTAAAGTATTAATTAATATTTATTCAAACAATTAATAAATTCAAGAATTAATAAATTTAATAAACTATTTACAGCATAAAAATGAAAGTCAATATTGAATGAAGTAGATTTTGTCTCAGAGTACTTGATATATTACAAAGTATTTTCCTCATGAGAATTGGACATAGGTAGTGGGAATATATCTCCATTTTACAGAAGAAGAAACAAAGGCTCAGAAAAGCAAATGACTTTGCCTGAGCTCATATAGCTTATGGATCAAAGATGGGGTTTATCATAGTGTCACACTTTGTGGGCTATTTCTTCAATTTATACTTGCTTGGTAGGCTGGTCTTCAGAGGGTGGCTGACTTATTCTATATCAAGGGTAGAAGAAAGGCTAGATTTTCAGCATTGTCACTTATGAGCCCCCATCAGTGTCCTTGCCATTGATTATCAGTCAGTAGCCCCAATGAGCTTTTAGTAATGATACTTCCTAAGATCATACAGTAAATCTGAAACATAACACCCCCCACCCCCCAATCCTAGGACACTCTCCTACAGGTACACGCAGAATCCAGGGGAAGAGTAAGTTTATACTGAGAATAGAAGAGTAGTAAAACATGTATGCAGAGAACACATGTAGTCAAAGGGCAAACTTGTAACTCCATGTAAGTGGTAGATCTTTCTTGAATTTATAACCATACTTTTGCTCATCATGAGGGACCTCCATCCCTGAAGCTGTAACTCTCCTCAGGTTCCCATTTCTATCTGCAGGTACTGCCTCTAGAGCTGGAAGAGAATCATCTAATCCAACTTCCTCATTTTCTACTTGAGGCATCTACTTGAATGATGTGAAGTGTCCATGGTCATACATGTAGTATGTGGAAGAGTCATCATTCAAACTCAAATATTATGACTCTAAGATCAGTTCTATTTCCAGTGTTCCACTTATAAATGTCTTGAATTTTAAAATAATATTTTTCCCCATTCTATCTTTTTTTTGTGGAACAGCAGTAGTTTAATAAAAAGTTAATATATTTACTCATTTATTTGATATACATTTATTAAACACCTACTACATACAAGGCACCATGTTAATCCCTGGAGATATAAAGAAAACAAAGGAGACTCTACCGACTAGGAGTTTTATATTGTACTGGAGGAGATAGGACACATACCTCAATGAGAAAACACAAAATGTATTTGTAGCAGAGGCTCACTTGTTATGGCTAGAGTTTGATTCATATTTAAAATAAACACAAAGTAAGTTTGGATGTAACAATTAGGGGGATCAGGAAAGCCTGCTATAGGAGGTGATGAACTCTTGTGATGAACCTTAAAGGAAATTAAGAATTGAAAGAAGTGGAGGTGAAGAGAGAGAGCCTGCCAGGATTATTTGTACAAAGACACGGTGGTGGGAGATGGAATATAATTAAATTTAACAGTACTTTTTGGCTGCCTTCTATTCCAGTTCTCTCATCTCCCAGAAACCAAACACACAAACAGGTTGTCTCATGTGTCCATACTTTGGCATGGGCCACTTGTCCTGTAGCCCATTTATAACTCTGATGCTTTTTTTTTTAAGCCTTGAGAGCAGACTGAAATGTAATCACCATCATCTTTTGGAGCTGCTGTTGCAGGGAGAACAAGAAGCCGGAGGAAGAACCTTGATGGGATGAAGAATGAAAGAGCGTTGCATGCTAACTTGGGAGCCCTTTTCCTGAACTTCTCTGTTTTCGGCAGGCCATTTATAGCTCGGACACTGTAATGATTTTCCAACATGACATGATGCAACATTTTCTTTTCCAATGCAAACTTACTGAGTTCTGTCCAGTTTTTCTAGAAACATGTGTAGGTTGATTTCCTGAAAGTGTGCTCCAGTGAAGAGAAAGAATTCAGTCCCCCGCTCAACCTGAGCACATAAGTGAAATGAGCTTTGTGACTCCTATTTTAAGAATGAAAAATCACTCCTGGCTTCCTTCCTCGTTTTCCCCAGATCTTAACAGCATATTAATAATCCTAGAGCTTCAGTTCACTGGCTAAGACATCTGCTACACTTGGTGATGAATGCAAGGGTTTAAAAAATGTAAGAACCTCCCAATGCCCAGGAAAATCAAAGAGAGAAAGAGGGACCTCAATGATGCCAAAATATTTATAGTGATTTTTTTTGTAGTAGCAACAGATTAGAAAAACATCAGGGACCATTGACTGGGGAATGGCAAAACAAATGGTGGCACCTGAATGTGAGGGGTATTGTTACTCTATGGGAAATGATGATTATGAAGGATGCAGACATATGGGAAGCTTTTTAGGAAGTGATGCAAAGTGAAGTCAGCGGAACCCGGAAAAATACACATAATGATGCTCAGAATATAAACAGAGAGGGAGATAGAGCAAGCAAAAGTAGAAAGAGAACACTGCATAATAATAATGGTCATCTTGGCCCTGAAAAAAAAAATATGAGCACATCTATACCTCCCTTGTTTTTTTACAGAGTTGGGGGGGACTCTGAGTATGAAATCCTGCACATAGTTTGGGCTTAGTGATAGTAATTTTGCTGAATTGCTTTCTTATTTTTGGTCTTTTTCATTCTTGCTTGTAAGGGCTGGGTCTTTAGGTGGGGAAGGAGAGGTATAAATTGGGGAATGTCCATGATGCTAAAAAGAAATGATAACAATGTATAGTTTTGAAGGAGGAAAATTAATTTCCCATTGGGTCAACCCCTCTTTCTTTTATTCTCCCTTTACTGTATAGAATGTATATTATATAGTATGTATATTATATACATATATAATATGTATATTATATACATGTATGTATTTACATGTATATGGGTCTAGATATGTCTCTGTGGGTATATCTATGCCTATATGTCTCAAAGTATATATTTAATGAAGTTGCCGATGACAAGAAGGGATGGTTCAAGTGCTGAATACATAAATGAATGGATAAGAGTATTTATGCAATTCTTACTCTATGTCAGGCATTGTCCCAAGCTCTGAGGATACAGATATAAAAAGGATGACCGTCATTGGCCTCCAGGAGCTTATATTCCAACGCGGGAAACCATAGCTGGAGGGGAGTGGTGTCCAAGGAGGGCTTAAAAAGTCACCGGTCAGATTGGAGTAGTGCATAACTCCAGGGTTACCGGCCTGGAAGACTGAAGGATGCTGGTGCCTTTAATGGAGATAACATAGTGGATAAGTGAGAGAGTTAAGTCTGAGATCAAGACCTAAGAGGGAAGTGAGCAGGGTAATGAGTGAATTGACATTCACCCCGACTAATCGACTAATCAGAACCCTAACCCTAAATGGCAGGAGAAAGTCCTGAGGGGCTGGAGGCCATGATAAAGGAGAAGAAAGAGGCCTGGGAGAAACAGGAGAAGCTGGAACCATGGCAGCATGTCCCCAAGACCCTCCTCTTATTTCTTCTCTGTTCTCCCCATCTTATCAATGTCACCCACTCCTTTCGCCTCAGCTCTTTTCCCAGGAATGGACTGGAGAACAATCTCTCTTGTGATTTTTCTTCTGATCTTTTGATATGAATTTCTAGCTGCCTAATGGGCATATGGTATCCAGAGAGACCACTGGCTCTGGGGTCAGAGAACCTGAGTTCAAAGACAGTCTGGAATATTTACCACCTGGGCGATATTGCACAAATCATCGCAAGCCTCTGGAACGCAGTCTACTCGTCTATAAGAGGAAGAGGTCAGACCAACAGTTAGATGAGCCCTTAGGGCCATTCTGCCTGGCCTAATGGATGGGGTGCTGCTCTTGGAATCTATTAGACCTCAGTTCAAAGCCCACCAAAGATACTTTGAAGCTGCCTCGTGCCTGGAATGGTCTCCCTCCTTTTCTCCACCTGCTGACCTTCCTGGTTTTCTTTAGGTCTCAGATAATATTCTGCCTTCTATAAGAAGCCTTCATCAATCCCTCAAAATTCCCAGGACTTCCCTCTCTTAATAATTTCCTATTTGTGGTGTATCTAGCTTGCTTTGTATATTGGTTTGCACACTGGCTGTTCCATTAGATCGGAAGCTCCTTGGGGGCAAGGATTGATTTTCCATTATAAATATATATATATATGTATATATTTGCATCACCAGTGCTTGAACTGCATCATTTTTCTACCTCTGTTCTGCATATGTTGTAAGAGAAAAGCTTTGTCCAGCACAGCTAAGAGCCTGTTTCTCCCCTGCTCCATACTTTCCAGTGGCTCCAAGCTGTCTTTCCAAATATATCTCAAATGAACAATTTTGGCATTCAAGGTTCCTGACAATTAGGGTAACCCCGAAGTGGAATGCACCACTTAGGGAAGTTACAAGTCTTTTAAAAACATTTTTATTTTATTTATTTTTTAAAATTGTATTTGGTCAATTTAAAACATTATTCCTTGGTTACAAGAATCATATTCTTTCCCTCTCTTAATAGCCAAAACGCAATTCCACTGGGTATTACTTGTGTCCTTGATCAGAAACTGTTTCCATGTTGTTGATGTTTGCACCAGGATGTTCACCCAGAGTCTCCATCCCCAACCATATCCAATTGACCCATGTGATCAAGCAGTTGTTTTAAAAACATTAAAAAAACAAACAACCTTTTACCTTCCATCTTGGAGTCAATATTGTATATTGGTGCCAATGCAGAAGAGTGCTAAGGGTTAGGCAATGGCTGAGGCTAGAGTTGAACCCAGGTCCTCCTGGCCCTAAGCCTGGATCTCAATTCACTGAGCTACCTACCTGTCTACTAGAGCTGATCTTTTTTTAAAAATATATTTTTTTATTTATTCATTTAAAAAAGACTTTTCCATGGTTATGTGATTCATGTTGTTTCTCTCCCCTCTACCTTCTCCCCTCCTGGAGCTGACAAGCAATTCCACTGGGTCATACAAGTATTATCACTTGACACCTATTTCCATCATTTTTGCTATAGAGTGGTCTTTTAAAACCCCAATCCCAAATCCTATACCCATACATACAAGTGATAAAGCATATGTTTTTCTTCTGTGTTTATATAGAACTGATCTTTTAAATGAAGTACAATTCAATTTCATTCAACTAATATTTATTAAGTTCCTACTATGTGCCAGGCACTGGCTAAGCACTGAGGATGCTAAAGGAGATAAAGGGCATTCATTAGCAAATATGAATATTTGTATATGTATGGAAGAATTCTCTTTTGTCATATTGATACTACATTGAGAGGCTCAAAGTTGGATCCCCTTATTTATAGATGAGGAAACTGAGGCCCAGACAGATGAACATATGGCATCCAGGAAGACTTTGGATTCTGTGTCAGACCACTTGTTCAAATTCAGTCTGGGATTTGCCCAAGGTCATTCAGTTAGTAATTGGCAAAGGAATGATTTGAACCCAATTGCTCTGACTCTAGTAGCCACTAGTGCTGCTGCTGACCTAGGATTGACCAGACCAGGGAATCGTTCTTGGAAGAGGCATCCCTCCATCCATCCATCCATCCATCCATCCATCCATCCATCCATCCATTCATCCATTCATCCATTCATCCATCCATCCATCCATCCATCCATCCATCCATTCATTCATCCATTCATTCATCCATCCATCCATCCATCCACCCATCCACCCATCTATCCATCCACCCATCCATCCATCCATCTATCCATCCATCCATCCATCCATCCATCAATCCATCCATCCATCCATTCATTCATCCATTCATTCATCCATCCATCCATCCATCCATCATTTGTTTAAGAAATAATTTGTGAAAAACAATAATGAAAACAGTGCAAGGTCATTTTAATGACCCACCTGGCTTGTCCTAGATTACTTCCCCATATCTTGGGTTATGATGAAAAGAGATCCTTACACAGAGCTTGTGTTTTGAACCTCTAAATGAAATTTCCAAGAGACCAAAATCCCACCTTTGGCTCCATTCTGGAACTCCCACTGCTGTCAGTGTGATTTCTATGAGTTTAACAAGGGGAGAATTTGATCTAAGACTCCTTGTTAAGATAAAAAGGCCAAGGCCTTATTAAGTATATCCATCTGGGGTACAGACCTCCACTCCCTCCTCTAGCATGCCCAGAATCTTAGGGAAAACCTGGCCTGGATGGCACCAGTGAGGGCGTTTCTGTATGCTCTGTCAATAGGTTCCTTACTAATATAATTGAGGGGACTGGTTTAGAGTGCCTCTAAGGTGCACTTCTTACAAGAAGCCTTCCCTGATCACTGTGGTTGTTCAGCACTGCCCCCCCCCTCCCCAATTCTTTTAAATGGTGTCTTGCTATATATTTTTGTATTCAATCTTCAGTGAATGTTTTCTCTCCTGATAGAAGGTGAGCTACTTGACAGAAGGAACTATTTTATCTGAAGTTTTTGTATTTCAGTTGTTCAGTTGCATTCGACTCTTTGTGACACCATCTGTGATTTTCTGGGCAGAGATGCTGGAGTAGTTTGCCATTTCCTTCTCTAGCTTATTTTATATATAAGGAAACTGAGGCAAACAGGGTGAAGTCACTTGTCCAAGGTCACACAGCTAAGGTCCTAGAGTGGATTGCCATTTCCTTCTCTAGCCCATTTGCATTTGCTTGTTTATTTGTTTGTTTTTTAAACTCTGCTATCTTGGAATAAATTCTCCATATTGATTCCAAGACAGAAGAACAGTAAGGGCTAGGCAATGGGAGTCAAGTGACTTGCCCAGGGTCACACAGCTAGGAAATGTCTGAGGCCAGATTTGAATTTAGGATGTCCCATATCTAGGCCTGGCTCTCTATCCACTGAGCCACCTCCCTCCCCTCCTCTTGACTTTTCAAAGGCTTTTATGAGTTGTCATTTCCTCTGCATTAGAATTTGAGTTTTTTGAGGGTGGGGAATGTCTTGCTGACTTGTATTTCAATCCCTAGTGCTAAGCACACAGTAACTATTTAATAACTCATTACTGAGTTCGGTTATTTCTGATTCTTTTTTATACAGTCTATTCCATTGAACTAATACCCATTTTTTTTTTAAATCCTCACCTTCCACCTTAAAATCAATACTGTGAATACAATGCTCAAAGGCAGAAGAGCAGTAAGGGCTAGGTAATGGAAGTCAAGTGACTTGCTCAGGGTCACACAGTTGGGAAGTGTCTGAGTGAGGTCTATTTTTAAAACCTTTGTCAAATGGTTTTGATGGAGACTTCTTTATAAATTGAGGGAAGTGCTAATCTGCCTTCATTCTATCTTTTTTCATGATTTCCCTTAATATTCTAAATTTTTTGTCCTTCCAAATGAATTCTGTTACCATTTATTCTCTCTCTGTTAAGTATCCCATAGGTAATTTGGTTGCTATAACATCAATATATTAAAAAAAAAAAATTTGCCTCGTTGTCAGGGTAATTATGGTGGCACGACCCAGCCATGAACATTAAGATTTCCTCCAACTATTTGTTATTCTTCATTTTAAGGGAACATAATTGTTATTATTTTTATTTTATAAATTTTATAATTTATAATTATAATGTAAATTTATAATTTTATAATTAAATCTATACAAGTATCAAGTGTGTTTTGATAGACTGGCTCATAAATATTCTGTGTATTTTATATTTATTTTGAATGGAACTTCCTTTTTATTATTGCCTCTTAGAATTTATTATTAAAAAGGAATATTAATTTTTGTGGGTTTATTTTATAACTCGCAACTTGATGAAGCTATTTATCATCTCAATTGCTTTTTTTTTGCTGATTTTCTATGTAAATGCTCATGTCATCAGCATATAGGAATAGTTTTATCTCTTCTTTGCCAATTTCCACGCTTTTAATTAGAGTAGTTATGTGGCAGAGAGTAGATAGAGTGCCAGTCCTAGAGTCAGGAAGATTTGAATCAAAATATGGTCTCAGAGACTTACTAGCTATGTGACCCTGGGCAAGTTACGTAACCCTGTTTGCCTCAGTTTCCTTATTTGTAAAATGATCCAGAGAAGGAAGTGACAAATCAGTCTAGTATCTTTACCAGAAAACCCCAAATGGGTTCACAAAAATTTGAACATGACTAACTGGCCCCAAATAATCAATTTATTTTTTTTTTGGCCAATTGGTAGTATTATTATATATTTTTTAAAATATGAAAAATGAGACTGAGGATGCTTGTGACCTCAACTAGTATCTCAAGATTAGTTGTGTCTGAAGTAGTATTTGAATCTACTTCTGCTTCAAATCTGATGTTCTCTACATCAACTAGATTACCTTTTGGGCATCTTTGAGTTTTAGTTTCTGTATCTCACAACAGCACTGGGTGGTGTTAATACTTTAAGTATCACTATCCCCATTTTATAAATAGAATCATGATGTAGATGATAAAAAGCTGCCTTGAGTTTGTCACGTCTCAGTTATCGCCAAGCTGTGAGATCTCAAGGAAGTCACTTCTCAGGGCTCTGGAGCCCGTAGGTGGCAGAGAAAGAGCTGATCTGTGTTGGAGAACGTGTTTCCTCCTATGGCTAAAATGATGGATCTCATCTCTATCTTCATTTGACAGGCAAAGAAACTGAGTCTCAGAGAGACAGAGGGGTTTGCCTATGATCCTACACTGAGTAAAGATTAGAGGTGAGATTGGAATCCAAGTGGCTCCTGGCTCCAAACCCAACATTATTTCTATGTACCCTGCACTCATCTGGGTAACTCTTCTGGACTTTCATCTTTGTCTCTGTAGAATGTATAATCTGGCAGCTTCATCTTGTTGGAAGGATCAAATGAGATCATGTACATGCAAGAACATCGTAAATGTGTCAAGTCGTTTCCAAAGGGTGCCAGAACTCTTTGGACCTCTTCCCCTTTCTCTACCTCCCCTGCCATCTCTGTTTTCTTCCCTTGGCTGGACACTGGCTGGCTGGCTCACTCCTCAATGCCATGCCTAGAACCAGTTTATTAGGTTAAAGTGTTACCCTTCTCAGGGGACATATTTGCTTTTTAACAGGGGCCTTTAATGACTCAGTCCAAAGGAGTGGGAATTGCAGGCTCATGACCAGTCGGAGGAGATCTTATAGAGCAGGATTCCTCACCCTTGTGTGTGTGTATGTCATGGACCCTTTTGGCCATCTGGTGAAGTCTACAGACCCCCTCTGGAAATTACGTTTTTAATGCATCAAGTCAATGACTTTCCAAGGAAATCAATTATATTGAAATGTAGTTATCAAAGTGTTAAAAAAAAAAGGTGATGGACCCAAAGTTCAGAATTCTTGTTACAAAGACTTTATAGAAGAACACATTTGAGGAAGAATTGTTTGGCTGCCTGGATGTGGGAGATGAAGGAGATAAAGCATGAGAGGATCCTTCTCTAGCAAGTGTTCAGAGAGGTCATCCATGAAGGCGAAGGGTCATGGGATTGTTGTCGAAATAACTGGGGATGCTTCACTCAGAGCGCAGGGGAGGGGAAAAGAGCGTTCTCTTCAAGGGCCATCAGAGGGAAGAGGGATTAGATTTGTTCTGCTTTGCCTCAGAGGCTATAAACATGAGCAAAGGGAGAAAGAGATAAAGAGGCATTTGAGGTCAGGGAAAAACAATATATAAAAATTATATGTAAATAAATTATATGTATATATATATCATTATTAACAAATTAATATAATATATGAATAATATGACAATAAATTGATATTTAATATAAAAAGTATATAAAAATTATAAATATATATAAAGACAACTAAAAAATCCTCACCTCAAAACCTAACAATTTCCTAACCATTAGAGCCATCCAAAAGCAGGGTGAGTTGTGCCAGAAGGTAGAGATGCCTGTGTGACCAAGAATCTTTTCTATAATATACAGTACCTACCAAAGAATCATTGACCCTTTATTTGAAATCCTGTGACATAGAACAGTGACATAGAACAGTCCTTCTTGGACATTTGATTTCACTAAGTCTCAATTCTGCCTCTCTAGACTTAATGCCTCAGCTCCCTTCTCACCCTGGGTGCTCCCCCAGCTCCTGTGAAATCTCTGTCTGTCTGTCTGTCTGTCTCTGTCTCTGTCTCTCTCTCTCTTTGAAAATTTTATTTAATTAGACAATTTAGAATATTTTCCCTTGGTTACATGATTCATGTTCTTTCCCTCCCCTCCCCCCACCCCATCTGGTAACCAACTCGCAGTTCCACTGGGTATTACATGTGTCATTGATCAAAATCCATTTCCATATTATTGATATTTGCACTAGGGTGATCATTTAGAGTCTACATCCCCAATCATATCCCCATCGACCCATGTGATCAGGCAGTTGTTTTTCTTCTGTGTTTCCACTCCCACAGTTCTTTCTCTGGGTGTGCATAACATTCTTTCTCACAAGTCCCTCCGAATTGTTTTGGATCATTGTATTGCTGCTAGTAGAGAAGTCCATTACATTCAATTGTGCCACAATGTATCGGTCTCTGTGTACAATGTTCTCCTGGTTCTGCTTCTTTCACTCTGCATCAATTCCTGGAGGTCGTTCCAGTTCACATGGAATTTCTCCAGTTCATTTTCTCTCTCTCTCTCTCTCTCTCTCTCTCTCTCTCTCTCTCTCTCTCTCTCTCTCTCTCTCTCTCTCTCTCTCTCTCTCTCTCTCTCTTGATATCTCTTCCCTTGGAATATCTCTTTCTCACTGTGTCTCCCCTCTATCATCAGTGAGCTCCTTCTCATTTTGAAGAAAGGGCCCAGATTATCCATCCTTCATTCCTCTCCTGGCTCTGTTTCTAACTTGCTGGACTTTGCTGCCATGCCCCTACTTAGCCATCTCCCTCTCCCTCAGTTTTTCCCTTTTCAAGCACTGTATGGAAACTCCTTGAGGACAGGGAGTGTCTTTTTGCTTTTATTTGTATCTCCAGCTCTTATCACAATACCTGGAACATAGCAAATGCTTGTTGACTTAAGGATACTTTCCCTCCTATTATTTCTCTGTAACTCCTGTCCATTGCTACTAGATCTGTCATTTGGAGACAAAATAGAACAAGTCTGATTTCTCTCCCATTTTGGCTCTTCAAATACTTGAGGCTCGACTTCCCATCCTTACTGAGTCCTCTCTTCTTCAGATACATCTTCTTTAACTCATCCTTGTTTGACATGACCTTCAAGCCCTTCTCTGATGTGCTTGTCCTCCTCTGGGGACTCTCAGACTTACCAATATCTTTCCTGAAAGATGGTGTAGTGAAAATGATTCTGTGGATGGGGTCTGACCAAGGAAGAGGGCAGTAGGATCCAACACCTTCCTCTGTCTTCCTCAGTGTTAAGGTCCCATTAGATTTCATGGTTCCATGTTACAGTTTTGACTCATTGATCTTGCAGTAATCTGAAGCCCCTAGATTTTTTCCAAGATACCACTGTCCATTCATACCTTCAGTCATCTTGTATTGGTGATGTCCTGATTGATTACACTCTAAGTGTAGAACTTCCTGTTTATTTACAGGAATACTCAGATGGATCTGGGATCTCTAACATTTAGGCATTCCCTCTAGGATAGAAGATTATAAACAATTCATAACTGCCCATCCTGTGTGATTCATCCATGTCTTCTCAAAAATAATTTTGCCAAAGAGAGGCATCCAGTGTGGTACACTCTCTCTTCACTCTCTTGTGACACTGGGAGGACAACAATGAAACGTGGACTATCTATTGCCCACCCCTCACATTATCCTTGTTATCAATTACTGTACTTTTACATTCATGTATTTTCTTGGACTCCCATTTTACTTTTCCTTCCAATCATTCTTTCCTTCACTCAGCCATTATTTACTGGAAGGAATATATGATAGATCTTCCTTTGGGGGGAAATCTCTCCTTGAATTGGATTCTGAGTTGGACTGCTTCTATGATTTTGATAAGTTTTTGGTCATCACATACCTCTCTGTTTCAAGCCTTGCTTGATATTAATAATGACAGCTTCTTGAACAGGGTTCTCTCATAATAAATGGTTAAAGGAATCGTGTATAATTTTGATACTTTGTTGTAGGACACCCTTTAAGATGATATTTTGTTCTATTAAATAAATTTCATTTTGTTTTATTTAAAACAATCTTCACCTTCTGTCTTAGTAATCAATACTAAAATTTGGTTCCAAGGCAGAAGAGTTAAGGGCTAGGCAGTGGGGGTTAAGTGAGTTGCCCAGGATCACACAGCAAGGAAGTATCTGAATCCAAATTTGAATCCAGAACTTTTCAGCTCCGGGTTTGACTTTTAATCCCCTGAGCCACCCAGTTGCTTTCTATTGAATCAATTTTTAAAAATAATCAGCATAAAATAAACACAATGTTATCTTGTATTCCTTACATCTTTCTGTTGATGGCCAAAATGCAGTTTACTATGGAATGTCAAATGGAAAAAGAACTGGTTCTGATGTCAGAAATCTTGGATTCAAATCCTGTCTCTGATGATTATTTCCTCTGTGATCTTTGGTAAAATATATCATTTCCATGAGATTCAGTTTCTCCATCTGTAAAATAAGGAGGTTGAACTAATGGCCTCTGAGGCTCTTCAAATTCTAGGCTTGTAATTCAATGATGCAAAGATAAAAAATACATGATTTTCAGGAGTCTAGCTGAGAGAGAATATTATTGTTGTTGTTGATTTGTTCAATCATGCCTAACTCTTCATGACTTCATGGACCAGAGCACACTGCACCCTTCTGTCTTCCACCATCTCCCACCATGTCCAAGCTGACGTTCATTGTTTCCATGACGCTATCTATCCATTTCATCCTCTGCTGTCTTCTTTTCCTTTTGCCTTCAATCTTTCCCTGCAGGGTCTTTTTGAATGAGTCCTATCCTCCTTATGTGACCAAAGTATTTAAGCTTCAGCTTCAGTATTTGACCTTCCAGTGAATAGTCTGAATTAATTTTAAGTATTGACTCATTTGTTCTCTGTGCTGTCTGTCCAAGGGATTCTCAAAACTCTCCAGTACCCCAATTCAAAAGTGTCGATTCTGTGGGGCTCAGTTTTCCTTATATTCCAACTCTTATGCCTTACAATGCTCCTGGAAAAACCATAGCTTTGACTATAGGGACCTTTGTTGGCAAGGTGATGAGTCTCCCTTCTAGTACGCTGTCCAGATTTGTCAGTTTTCCTTCCAAGGAGAGAGTGTCTTTTAACTTTATGGCTGCAGTCACCATCTGCAGTGATCTTTGAGCCCAAGAATAGAAGGTGTGATGCTTCTTCCATTCCTTCTCCCTCAGTTTGCCAGGAAGAGATGAGGCCAGCTGCCAAGATCTTAGTGTTTTTTGTGTTAGGCTTCAAAACAGCTTTTTGCACTCTCTTCATCTTTTCAGGAGATGATCTTGATTGATTAATTATTGAATTATTGAATAAAATAGAATAATAATGAATAAAAATCTTAATTAATTAATTCTTCATTTTCTGTCATCAGTATGGTAATTGTCTGCACATCTGAGTCTCCCCCCTGCCCCCCCTCCCATCTCTGAGATGGTTGATATTTCTCCCAGCAATCTTATTTCCAGCTTTTGATTCATCTTGGCTGGCATTTTGCATGATGTTAAGTTAAATAAATAAAATGACAATATACATTCTTATCAGAGGAGAATATTCATATCACTACAAATCAAAATATAGCTGAGAAGCAAGTGAAAAGACGTACAAACAGAAAATTATTATGCTTTACCTGAGAGAGAGGTTGATTCATTCTAGCTCATAGAATCTGGGTAGACTTCCTAGAGGTGGTGGTATTTGAGCTGGGAATCTTGGGTAGAATTTCAACAAACAGAGATGAGGGCTTTGATCTCAGCTTCAGACATCTCAGTGTGATGGCAGAATGTGGAGCCATTTCTTTGAGAATTATTTCCATTCCTGATCTCACTTCATATTGGACTAAAATGATATTTTTTGTGGAAGGAAATTTGAGACATCAGAGAGCAAATTGGGGTTGCAGCTTTTGTGGAGAGGGCTTCTGTTTCAGGGTTCTTTGATAATATGAGCCCCTCGGTGCTACTGTAAAATTCTAATTTAGTACAGATTTATTGAGCATCCGGCATGTGGGCAAATCACTGGGCGGGGGGCTTGGGAAGATGTAATATGTTCCTGAAACTCTGATTACTCCACTCTCAAGGCTCTCCCAGGCTCACAGACCTAAGTGATACATCTTCCAATAATTCTGATATCTAAAAAAACATCTTAAGCCATTTGGGGAATCAGAGGTCCTAAGATGGAGAGTAACAAGCCATTGAGTTCTGACTTCATTTTGTGGATGAGGAAATTGAGGAAGAGAGTTTTAGGTTCTCATCCAAAGTCGTACAGATTCGAAATCAAATGCTTCATTAGGGCATCACTGGGAAGTCAAAAAAAGGTTTTGTGAGGTCTACAATGTGTGTGTGCGTGTGTTGTAGTGGTAGTTACTAGTGGGAAGGTCATTGTTTCTTATACAACCATTCCTCCTCATCGGAACTCTTCCCATAGTCATTCTTCCTCTTGCATCCCTCTCACGTGCCACCTTCTTACCCTCTTGACCTCGAGACTGGCAAGAGCCAGTGAATATTTCTGGGACATTGCAATCGGCCAAGGACATGTCTGGAATATTTCAACATGTTGCCTCCTGCCCTGTGTGCACTGCCAGGCATCTGCTTGTCTGTTATTCTTAAATTTAAATGTTTTATTAAAAGCTTAACATGGATGATCAACACAACCAACTAAGCTTGCTTAGCAACCATTGATGTGTAAGTTAATTAATTTTAGCCCAGAATGAATTCTCATTCTTCAGGCACTCTTGCCCTGCCTCCCTCCCTTTCTTCTCTCATTGAGATCCTTGGATTGTCTTTCATCCTCGTGCACTTGTCCTCCTCCATGGTCATGGTGTGCTCCGAATTTTTCTGGCTTCTTTTCTGTTTTGTTTTACTTTGGATTAGTTCATGAAGGCTTTTCCAGATTATTTTTAAAAATTCTTTGAACGTGGCCTTCTGTCATTCAGGTACCCCACACATACTCCAATTTATGGATCTTCCATCCCAGTGGAGTTCTTGCTTTTGTTGTCATTTTTGCAGTTATATGTAATGTAATACCTCGTGTCTTATTCCAGGCGTGGTCCCTTCTGGGGTGGATGGATTCTTTGTTTTTAGATTTGAGCCTGGCTCTGCTACCAACTCTGGATTATGGCACCCTGTCTCAGCTGATCTCTCCCTTTGGAATATCCTTCTCCTTGTTCTCATTGGTGAATTTTTCCCTGTGGAGGCCCAAGTCAGCCTTCCTTCACTCCTCTCCTGGCTCTGATCCTGACTCTCCACACTTTGCCACCAAAAGGCAATGGCTCCTCCATACTTTTCAGTTCCCTTTTTTTTGTGGGTTTCTCCCATTTGAATATGAGCTCCTTGAGGGCAGGGAGTGTCTTCATACAATGGCTGGAACATAAGTAAACAATAAAGGCTTGTTGACATCCTTTGACTTTTTGTTAGAAGTTATGATTTCTGCTGTCTTGACAGAGCCACAGATATGTGAAATATCACCGGATCCATTACCTTCTCCCATGAACCACCTACATTCTCATCATTCCATGGCTAGTGTGGCATCTTGAACAGATGGTTTGGGTTCAAATCCTGCTTCTGGTGCTTATTATATATGTGAACCAATAGGATGTAAGCTCCTTGAGGACAGGGACTGTCTCATTTGTTAGTTTTTTTGTGTCTTCCCACAACCCAGTGCCTGGCATGTAGTAGGTGATTAATAAGTTCTTGATTTGACCATGGAGAAGACTGAACCTCCCTGAACCCCACTTTCCCCATCTGTAAAATGGAGTAATAAAGGGGAGCCCCCTCACTCTGAAGTCTCCAATCCCACCTCTGTCACTTACTATCTGTAAGATGTTAGTTAGGCGAGTCACCTCCCTTTGGTGTCTTCATTTGTAAAATGGTGGCAGGATGGACTAGATGGCCTTGGAGGTCCTCCCCAACTCTAGCCCTGGGATACTAAGACTTTTCTCATAGGACTGTGGGACGCCAGTGAAGTGACTCATTCACACACTGCAAATGTTTAAGGTATCACAGAATTCAGTCCAGTAGCCAGAATCTATGAACCGACTATTCCTTTTGGGGAAAGAAAGGCAAGTCAAACAGTCTCTGCCCTCAAGGAGTTTATATGGACCGTCGGTTCCATGAGACCAGGAAGAGAAACTATTAATATTATCATTAATATGAAGCTATTATTGTTGCTGTTACAGCTAACACGTTATACTTACTATGTGCCAGGTACTATGCTAAGGGCTTTACAAAATTATCTCATTTGATCCTCAAAACAACCCTGGGAGGTAGATGTTTATTATTATTATTCCCACTTTACAGATAAGGGAACAGAGGCAATCAAGTGACTTGCCCAGGGTCATTCAATCTAGTAAATGCCTGAGGCTGGATTTGAACTCAGATCTTCCTGACTCCAGTCCCAGCACTCTATCCACTTGTATTATTTTTCCATTAGTATTATTATCCAAAATTATCAATGTCATCACTATTATTATTCCTGATGATAATAGCCTGGGAAATCAGTTAACCTCCAGAGTAGGGATCTGCAGCCAGAAATCATGAATTTCGAGCTGGAAGGGTCTTCAGAGCGTCCAATCAACGCAGCTGAATTGAGTCAAATCAAAAAGAGCTTCTTCATTTTATAGAGAATGAAAAAGAAGCCTGGAAACGAGAGGCAACTTGTTGCGGTTCACAGATCCTCAGTGGCACTGTCAAGATTTGAATCCAGCCCTGGAATGCAGCCCCAGCACTATTCCCCTTGTTAAAGGTGTCTCCAGGCTCTCAAGCTAAGGTCCAGGAAGGACAGAAGCTGTGGAGTGATCCGCCAGCCGGGTTTCACTAGTACAAGCGACAGCGGCTTTTCTACGGCATTTTCAGGTTTACACAAAGCACTTCCTTCACAAGCCTTTGAGGTAGCAGGTAAATGAGTTACTATCCCCATTTATCATTTGAGGAAGTGGGGGGGCCTGGGGGGGGGTGGAACGGCTTAGCTCGGGTTATAGAGCCATTAATGGTAGGATTTGAATGTAGGTCTCCTTTCTCCAAATCCAGCTCGCTTTTCATCGCACCCCAATTCCTCTAATAATATGGTTCCATGTAATGTCTCACATAGGATGGAGAGCTGGAAGGGACCCTGGTCTAGTCCAAGTCCTCCTTTTACAGATGAGGAAACTGAGTCCCAGGGAAGTTGAGTGACTTACCAAAGTGGATCAAGGTAACAAGTGTCAGAGGGGGTATTTGAATGCGGCTCCTCCACCTTGGAAGCGAGTCAAACTGTACTCTACAGACATCCCCATCATAGACGGCTTTATTTAAGGTTTGCCAAGTACTTTCTGAAGGACGGTCCATAGCTATGAAGTAGGAGTGTCAGTGTTTTTGTCCCCACCTTCTAGATGAGAAATGATGTGGCTTGTTTGCAGCCCCCAGCGCACAGACACTGGAGGGAGGACTTGAACTGGGGATCTCTGAGCCAGGCTCTGTTACAGCTCTCAAATACCCACCAGTATGCCATTATTCGCTGCCGTTTGGGACCAGCTCAGGGAAATATTAGCCCCAGATCCCGTGGCCTGAGCGCTGTTCAGGAATCTCCAGGGAGTCAGAAGCCCCGTAATTAAGAGGATTCTTTTCCCGAATGGCACCGGCTCTCCGGGACTGTCAAAATGGAAAGACTGATGGCTTAATAAAAAGCCGGCTGAAAAGGCAATTGACCAGTGAGAAGAAAACAACATTGCGGCCCACCTTCCAGGCTCCCTGGTCCAGGGCTCCCTCCCTCTGGTCTCCTGCCCCCTGACACTGACTGTCGAGCCATTGTTCCCCATAACCAGACAGTCTAACTCATTTCCTCACAGTATTTACAGGAGACTTCGAGTCCCCTCTCTACCTAACCAAGATTCTCCCCTATATCCTTCCTGACAAGTAGGCAGCTGGCCTTTGCTTAAAGACTTTGTGGGGACTGCTGGAGGGGGCAGCTATAGTTTCAGTGAATTGTGAGCCAGGACTAGAAATAGGAGGTTCTGGGTTCAAATTTGACCTCAGACACATCCTAGACATGTGACCCTGGGCAAGTCATTGAACCCCCATTGCCCAGCCCTTACCATTCTTCTCTCTTGGAACCAATACATGATATTGATTCAAAGATGGAAGAAAAGGTTTTAGGTTTTTTTGTTTGTTTGTTTTCATGACTTTTGAGGAGGAGAGGTCAGAGCCACACACTTCTTTGGGCAGTTCATTCAATATTTTCTGTGAGCTCTAATTGACTTCTTTCCAATTTTCGCTTTTTACTTTTAGGTCTGCCCTCCCTTTGAGTACTTAAAGACTATTACAGCAACCCTTACAGTAACCTCTCTCTTTTCCTTCCTTCCTTCCTTCCTTCCTTCCTTCCTTCCTTCCTTCCTTCCTTCCTTCCTTCCTTCCTTCCTTCCTTCCTTCCTTCCTTCCTTCCTTCCTTCCTTCCATCCTTCCTTCCTTCCTTCCTTCCTTCCATCCTTCCTTCCTTCCTTCCATCCTTCCTTCCTTCCTTCCTTCCATCCTTCCTTCCTTCCTTCTTTCTTTTCCTTTTCAATTTCCTTTTTACACCTTCCTTTTAAAGAAATTTTCTCTTATGTCACCTCCCCTAAATTTTCATGTCTACCAATCACAGTAGACCCTTTTTTCCCAGAACTGCCCATTCTTAGTTTTTACCTTCTTTGGGTTTCACCTTCTCTGGTTAGATTAAATCTTCTGAGTACTTCACACCTCTTTGTTAAGCTTGCCTTTTGTAAGTTACTTGACCTTTTTAGGTACTAATTTAACCTTTACAGGTACTTAACACCTTTTTGTATTAGATCTAAAAATAGACCTAGCTTAAGGTTCTAGCTTCACTATAAGCTATGAGTTAAGTATCTTCATTGTTCAATCAGGAGTTTACAACTTTTATATTCCCCTAATGTATGTCTAATTAGGGTGGAGTAATTTCCTGATTCTTGTTAGACCAAGTATCTCCATTGTTACAATAGGGGAATAGCTTAACCAAATCTTCTAAAGTATAATCTGAGTAGTTTTTAAGATTCACAATGGGGGGGGGGGGACAGCTGAGTGGCTCAGTGGATTGAGAGCCAGGCCTAGAGATGGGAGGTCCTAGGTTCAAATCTGGCCTCAGACACTTCCCAGTTGTGTGACCCTGGGCAAGTCACCTGACCCCCATTGCCTAGCCCTTACCACTCTTCTGCCTTGGAGCCAATACACAGTATTGACTCTAAGACAGAAGGTAAGGGTTTAAAAAAAAAAAGATTCACAATGGCATCTTCATGGTGCCTTCTCCGAACAGTTCACTTTCTGGATTTGGAGAGGTAGCATGTTCTTATCCCAAAATTACTCTCAAAAAGAATTTAACCTTTGCATTTTAGAATAATTATACAGATGGAAGGAAAGAAGGAGGGAAGGAAGGAAGGAGGGAAGGAAGAGAGAAGGAAGGAACCCAGGAAGAAAGAAAGGAAGGAAAGATAGGTAGACGAAGATTTGGTTCTCTGAGTCCGGAAAATGGAACCAGAAGCTTTGGTTGGAGGAGGTTGGATGACTAGGTGTCACTCATTAACAAAGCTGGCTTGAGGCATGGATACTATCACCCTGTGGCTTCTACATCTGTTTTTGCTGAAAGTTTATCTTTGAGCCCTAGAGCTGTGATTCAAAGAGATAGAGGAGTTGAAGGCAAATCAGTTACCAGATACATGCATTGGGAACACTGGGAAGAAGTTCATTTGGGTTGGATGCTAGAAAACAAGTACAAATCTCCTTATCATACAGAGCTGATCCAAAGGGAAGAGGGTTCCTTGGATGGTAACAGGTTCTCCTACATTGGAAGCCTTCTTCTCAGAGATCTCAGAGGGTATTCTGGCTCAGGTGGGGTTTATTTTTATGTGAAAGCTCATTCTGGATATTGGGCAACAGGTGTGGATGGCCATTAGTGGTCCTAGACCTTATCCCATCAGTGACTGGAGGAGGGCCCCATTCCCAGAGGGCTCCTTCTCTCTGAGAGAGCCTGGTGGTGTTTCTCTTCTGGACATGTTTTTATTTGTCTTTTCCCAACGTGTCTGCTCCTGGCCCCATCTGACAAGTTCCAGCCTGACATGTCTGAGAAAAGGGGAGCTGTAAACCATTCAGGAGTAGGATTTATTAATGGGAGACCTTTAATTACTGCCAGACCCTGCTATCCAGAGGGTTTACAGCCTCAGTGTTGGGTGTCATTCATTAATGGAGCCGGTTTGTGGCATGGATACCGTCACCCTGTGGCTAGTGCCGTCTGTTTTTGCTAAAAGGCTCTCAGGTTGAGCCCTAGAGCTGTGGCTCGGAGAGGGGTCGAAGGCAGATCAATTACCAGGTGCATGGACTCTGGCCTCTTGGAGCTGATGCTGGTCAGCTGGTTTGGGAGATAGAAAAAGGGGCCCTTGTGCAGAGGTGGGCTGGGCAGCCAAAGCCTTCCCCCTAACCTCCATCTGTCCATTGTATCCCAGGTTTTTGCTTTATGACGAAGGCCTTGGCCTCTGTACTCATATTAGCAACACTCCATCCTCCCACCCTGTCTGCTGCGCCCTCTGGACCCCAGTTCTATCATTAACAGACTCCCCTTCCTCTCAGATTTCTTCCTCTCTTATGCTTTTTATCGTCTTGTATTCATGAAAACTTGACCTCCAAATACACTACAGAAGGCCACCTTCTCCAGTACAAGTCACTCCTTTTCTAAGGCTGCCAGAAACAAGGGCTGGGGAGGCATAGCCTCTATCCCTCATGACCCTGGCCAGTTATTTGGGCCATTATCTGGTGTCTTCTCCATCAAGGTATGCTCCGTTTGTCATTATTGTCTAGTCTAGTCAGACATGGTGGTTCATGCTCAGAATCCTTTTATTCTGGATGGGCCAAGGCTGGTTGATTAGGAGCTTTGGGATGTCTGAACTGCAGTATGTTAAGCTGTCCACTCTATACCTAGGTGAGTCCTGGAGAGCAGTGGGCCAATGAGCTTCCAATGGAGCGGCAAACTTGCCCAGGTCAGAAACAGAGGTCAAAAGCTTCAGTAGTGATCCGGAGTGGGACCCATGAGAGGTCTTCCATCCTGGCATGACAGTCTCGCAAAATATCTCTCTGCACCCTTGCTGCTGTCATCTATAGACTACCAAGTTATTTTCTTTTCTATTTTGAAGAATCAATCTTTGGAACTAAGTCACCATCCCAAACCCTTGTGCTTGTACTAAGGATTTCCATAATCACACCAATGTCCCTTCAAACACTGTAGCTGGCAAGTTCATCACTCTTTTTGATTTCCACAACCTACATCCCTTCTTGGTCTTAGTCCCACCAGAGGACTACCACCTTGTACCTCAGTTATACTTCCTTGATCTTAGGGAACTTGAATTCTGAAATTCCTCCCTTAGAACATAACCATCTCTTCACCTACCTCTTCTTCTCCAAACTCATCCTAAGTCAAGGATTCTTAACCTTAATCAGGTGGCACAGAGGATTGAGTGTAGGACCTGGGAGTCAAGAAAATCCGAGTTCAATTTTGACATTAGAAACATCTTCCTTAAGAAAAAAACACTATCCATAAGCAGAGGACAAACTGAGGGAGTAGAAACACCGAGGAAAAGCAACTGCCTGACTACAATGGCTGAGGGGACATGACAGAGGAAAGACTCTGAGCGAACACTCTGATGCAAATCCTAACAACATGGCAATGGATTCGAGTCAAGAACACATATGATACCAGTGGAATCACGTGTCGGCCACGGGGGGTGGGAGGGAGGAAAAGAAAATGATCTTTGTCTTTAATGAAAAATGCATGGAAATGATCAAATAAAATACTATAAAATTAAAAAAAAAAAGAAACATCTTCCTTAAATGAGGGAATGTCCCTAGATTGGGGAATGGCTATACAAATTGTGATTTGTGATGGTGATGGAATACTATTATTGTGCTATAAGGAATGATGAATTGATGGATTTCTATAAGAACTGGAAAGATCTCCATGAACTGATGCAGAGTGAAATGAACAGAACCAGGAAACATTGTGGGATGATCAACTGTGATTGCCTTTGCTACTAAAAGTAATGCAATGATCGAGGACAACTCTGAGGGAGAAAGAATGCGATTGACATCAAGAGAAAGAACTGTGGGAGTAGAAATCCAGAGGAAAATATAGGATTTATCACTTGTTCATGTGGGTATATTATTTGGGTTTTTGTTTTATAAGATTACTCTCTTACAAAAATGAATAATATGGAAATAGGCTTCAAGTGATCATACATGTATAACTCATGCCATACATGTATAACTCTTAGAAGGGGGAAAGAAGAAGGGAGGAACCAACAAGGATTGTAATCATGCGGGGAAATTTTAAAAAAAATAATAAATTATTTTTATAACAATAAAATAAATAGCAAATTCCTTAACTGTTTGACCCTGAAGTCACTGAACCTCAGTTTCCTCATATGTAAAGTAGGATAATGATAGCTATCTCATAGAATTGTTGTCAAGATCAAATTAATTGACATATGCAAACTATTTTGTAAGCCTTAAGCTCCACATAAATGCTGGGCTATTATTGTACCATGGACCTTTTTAACAGTCTGGTGAAGACTATGGACCCTTTCATAAAATAATTACTTTAAATGCATAAAATGAAATGCATAAGATTAAAAAGGAAAACAATTCTATCCATATAATTATAAAAAATAAGTTTAAGGACCTGTACTTAAATTTGTTTTTATTTTTCTTATAAACTCAATTTGCTCTTTCTATTTTTGTTCTCTCAATCCATTACCCATAGTGCTTTGGATTCAAATA
Organism: Monodelphis domestica; assembly: GCF_027887165.1. Lineage (NCBI taxonomy): Eukaryota > Metazoa > Chordata > Mammalia > Didelphimorphia > Didelphidae > Monodelphis > Monodelphis domestica. The sequence continues at coordinate 21,977,558 of NC_077228.1, forward strand.
TACCCCTCTGATCTTTACAATAAACTTGGTTAGAGGTAGGGTAGGAGGACTACCCTTTGGCCAAAGGGAAAACCCATGGTCATGTGCCATAACTAGAAAGCCTTATTGATTTCCTTATTGGCTTGACTCTTGTATTAAATAATTCAATGGGGTTCTGTTAACCTTTCTTGAATCGCTCAGCTCTTTGTGCTTACATCATTAATGTTATATCAGTCCTCATTCCTGGGTCATTCCTGCTCTCTGCCTTCTTCCTTTCTTCCAATCTGGTTGGGAGATGGTTCTGGTTAGACCTACCTACACATTTATGCTATGCACTGGGTCCTTTCTCATGCTGCTCAACTACCTCTTTCCTTTGCTCTCAGTTTCCCTGGAGTAATTTCTCTGATCCTTGCTTTATTGAAGGTCTGCTTCCCTCATTCTCTCTCCTTTCCCAAAAGATGACCTTGTCTCCTCTACTGAGAAAGTCAAGACTAGCCATGATAGATCCTTACTTATTCACTACTATGGCTCCAGGCTTTCCCTCTCCCATCCATTTGCACCCCAGCCACCAAGCAGACATTCCTAAAGCCCAGAATTGCCCACGTCACTCTCAAAAAAGCTTGAGTTGCTCTCTATGGAATCTCAACTAAACTACAAAATTCCCTGCTTGGTATTTAAAACTTTCCATAATCTAGCTCCAACCTTTTCCCCGTTTAATGTCAAAAACCCTCTCACTCAATCTCATCTGTCCATTTTTCAAAAAACATTTGGTTTTTAATTTTTTCTTCTTTCTAATGAAATTGAACACTAAATAAATGAACATTTGTATGTCCAAAGTAGAACAGAAAAAAGATAAGCGTACGTGAAATTGAGAATCTCTTCTACATAGCTTAGTTTTCCATTAAGTCTGTAATGAACCCAATGTCTAACTTTCAAAGCCATCATGCTTCTCTGTAAGCAAGCATTTGGTGCTGAGCTTCCAAAGACAAAGCAAAAGTCTCTGATCTCAATTGGATTTTTTCTAGGAAGATACAACATGTAGTTGAATAGATGTATAAATTCAAAATGCACATGGAGTAGCATATCATTTCTGGGTGGGTGGGGGGTGTTTGTTCCAAGTCCTACTCACATTATCCACCCAAATGCCTGGAGGCATGGCCAGTTCTGTCTCCCAGGCACCTGATCTGGTGTGCTTCCCCCAGCACCAGTCACCAGTCATCTTTTCAATATCATTTACTAGCAATCATCTCCTCTCTTTCAAGATACATGTCAATAAACAAGAGAAATTCGCCTTTTTCTTTAATAACGGACATTTACTGGGACGATATAGCAAGAACAGAAGGACAAACACATTGGTCCCTCAGGCAGAAGTGCACCCTCCCTTCTATACTTCTGTCTTGGTAGAGTGCGCTCCAACTTAAATCAGTTGCTAGAGAGTGTTCACCCAGATGAATTGCCTTCTGAGAGTGGCTTAGCTTCTTGTCCAAGTCATTTGCTTGCTTATAGGACCTGCCATCTCAGCTGTCATCAATCCACTGCCAGGCAGGGTGCTACAATTCTCTCCTTAGTGTGGTGATGCCTGCTGAACTCTGCTACCAGAGTATTCTGGTACATTCTCTAGTTCCCCAATCTTTCTATCTCTCCCAAAGCCCTGTACCAAGGGGAAAGCAGACATAAACCAGAGGTGGGCTTGCCTAGGAGGTCATGTACCCACTGGGTGACCTAGTAGGGAGCATGCTACCTTCTACTGATCCTCTGGAGCTCAAGGACTTGTCCTCACACCTTACTTACAGTCAGCAGGAAGGAAAGAAAAAGCCAGTTGTTCCCTTGGTGCCTTCTGTTTACAATCCCAGGTGTATAATTGAAAATCTGTTACCCTAAAAAAAAGAACTACATTTCCCAGGAGCCTACTGACTTCCTGTTATTATGCATTTCCTGTATACAGGGGATATTAGGTGGGGATGTAGAGGGTCCCGCCTCTTTACTTCCTGTCCTGAGCTTGGTGGTGCTAAGGCAGACGTTTGAACTGGCTCATCAGCCTTGAGCACTTGGTCTTTATTTTGTATCCTCTTTATTCCTTGATTTATAATAATCATTAATAAATCCCTTAAAATACAACATTTTAATATTTGAGATCTAATTTTAATTTTTACATTTTATGGCAACCATGAAGGGATTAATTTTTACATAGGTGCAAGCCAGGAGATGGCCAAAAGGCTTTTCTTGATCAGGTAGGAGATAAACTGGAAACACTGAATACATGGGTATGCTGTGGGTGCCTGCCTTCCACATCACTGGCAACTTAAAAACTTACTCAACAAGCATCCATGAGGGACCCTCGCTCTCGCTCCCAGGTTTGGCCTTCATTGCCCAGTGTCTCATTCCAAAATAACTTGTAAAACAAAATAATTTTGGGTCTAGCAAAAGGCACTAGGCAATCAATCAATTAATCAATCGATCAATCAATATTTGACTAAACAGTCACTAGGTGCCATGCTGGGTTCTGGGGCTTTAAAAAACAAAAGTAGAAACAACCCCTGCCCTCAAGGAGCTTATATTCAGATAGAGGAAACAACATATACATAAGTAGGTACATATCACACACACACACTCATATAAAGAGAGAGATAGAGAGATTGAGAGACAGAAAGATACAGAGAGAGATAGAGAGAGAGTGAGAGAGATAAAGAAAGAGGGAGAGGAAGACAGAGAAAGAGAGAGAAAGGGAGAGAGGCGGGGGGGGAAGAGGGTGACAGACTTAGAGAGAGGGGGGGTGAAAGAGAAAGAAAGACAGAAACAGAGAGATGGAGAGAGGGGGAGAGAAAGAAAGAGAGATAATAGGTACAGAATAATCTTAGAAATTAACACATTAGCCCACTGGGGAAATCAGGGAAGTCCTCATGTAGGAGGAAGCCTATGAGCTGAACCCTGAAGGAGGTAGGGAATTCTGAGAGGCAGAGATAAGGAAGAAAAGAAAGAGCAGGGTGTGCACTGCCTGGGCAGAGATGCCAAGATGGGAGAGTGAATGGGGTATTCAGAGGCTGCTTCAGAATCCTGGCATATGAAGTTCATGGGACTATGAAATCCAGTTCTACAGATACAAATCAATGACTGCCTAACCATTTGGGGCTTTTTTTTTTTTAATGTATCAATCTGTCCTTACTCTTCAAAACTCCAGTCATGTTGGCCCACTTGCTGTTTTCTTGGACTAGAATACTTTTCAAGGTTGTTCCACATAGCTTCCTTACCATTACCTCTTAAAATCCCTAAATTTCTTCAAGGATGAGTTCAGACGCAGCCTCCTACAGGAAGCCTTCCAGATCCTCCTAGTTCTTCAAGCTTTGTTCCTCCTCCAATAATTAGTTATATCCTTCTCTGATTCCATGCTCTTCCCTCCGAAAAGTAAACTCTGGAGACTTAAAAAACAAACCAAACTCTGACCTTCCATCTTAGAATCAATACTATGTATTTGTTCTAAGATAGAAGAGCAATAAGGGCTAGGCAATGGGGATTAAGTGACTTGCCCAGGGTCACACAGCTAGGAAGTGTCTGAGGTCAGATTTGAACTCAGGCCCCCCCCCCCCCCCATTTCTAGGTCTAGTTCTCAGGATACTGAACCAATTACCTGCAAGGCTCTGGTTCTTGTCTTTGTATCCCCAGCTCCTAGCATAGTGTCCAGCAGTAATAAGAACTGAACAAATGCTGATTTAGTGGAGGCAGAGTTAGGTGGACTGGAGTCATGAAGAATGGTTCAGGTGCTACAGGACTGGAGAAGGGCAAACACTGTCTAGATTTCCCATAAAAAAGACATGTTCAGACTTCAAACTGGGGTGTCTCTTTAACTTTGATTCCCTTCAAAATCCTCAGATGTTGTTTTAGAGGAATGATGGTGAACACCTTAAAATGGAAATGATGATCAGGACAATCCAGCCTGGCTTCCCGGAGAACCGGTTCGGCCCGCCTTGCTTCATTCCCTGTTTTATTGGGTCACTAGACTGGTAGGTGCAGGTGGTAGTGCAGCCACAGTTTAGCTAGAGTGCAGCAAAGTGTCTGAGAAGACACAGAGATGTGGCTTAGAGGTCGCCACGACTAGGCTGAGGACCCAACTGGGTGAAGGATCAGCCAAAGGGCACACATTTATGATCCAGAGTCAGCCTGGAGGGGGCGCTCCATTGGCGAGCTCCAGGCACTGTCCTTGGCCCCAGGAGCTTTGAGCTTTTTGTCAACAATGGCAATAAAGGCAGAGAGCGCCTCCTTATCATGTCTGAAGATGGCACTAAGTTGGAGGGGACAGCCAATACCTTGGGTACTACTACTACCATCTAGCATTTGTATAATGCATTTAAGGTTTACAAGATGCCCTGCAAATAGCATTTCATTTAATCCTCAGAACCACAACACACCCCGGAGGTGGGTTCTATTATTTTTATTATCCCCATGGTTTTAAAGTTGAGGACACTGAGGGTAAGTGACTTGAGCAGGGTCAAAAAAACTAGGAAATATCTGAGGCTGGATTTGAACTCAGGTCTTCCTGATTCCACTTCCCTTTGTCCACTGTTTCAACTCTCTGGATAACAGTGTAATGAGAGGGTCAGAATACAAGAATATCTAAAAAGGCTGAGACAGGAGGCAAAATGAATAGTCAAGTCAAGTCCTCAGCTGTTTATTAAGTGCCTGCTGTAGGACAAGCACTGTACTCAGGGAGAGGAATAAAAAGCAATGCAAAAGAAACAAATAAAAAACCAGATCCTGCCTCAAGGAGCTCACAGTCTAACGAAGAAGCCAACAAACAACTATGGACAGGCAAAAAATAGACATACACACATATGTATTAATACATCCACATATCTCCAATGGGTTCCTATGATGCAACACACATACATATGCATTTAAGTATAAATTCAGACATCTTATATGTGCATGGTGTATATGCACATACATTGTGTGTGTACATGAACATCTATGTGTACTTTATATGTTGTAGGAGATAGCCACAGAGGGAAGACATGAGCATTAAGGCAGATTGAGTGGATTGAGGATGGGATTACAGAGTTGTAATAAAAAGCTCATCTTTGCTTAGGTTGTGTTAAGGAAGAAGGAACATTCAGGAGATGGTAGTCCCACTGTATGCTGACCTGGCCCTGCCATAGTAGTAGTGCTGTTTTTGCTTCTAGGTATCACATTGAGGATACATTTTTCAATTTTTAAACTTTTTAATATTATTTATTCCAAGCATCTCGTCTTTCCTCCCTTCCTCCCTCCCTCCCTTCCTCCCTTCCTCCCTTCCTCCCTTCCTTCCTTCCTCCCTTCCTCCCTTCCTTCCTTCCTTCCTTCCTTCCTTCCTTCCTTCCTTCCTTCCTTCCTTCCTTCCTTCCTTCCTTCCTTTCACTTTGGGTGAGGCTCTTAGCTGGGAAGGGGGATACCTCCCTTGTTGGAATGCCTTTCAAGCAAACTCCAGAAAAAAAAAAAAGGAATTTCTGTGATTTTTCTTCTTCGTCTTGTTGACTCTGGGGGAAGAATCCCAGATATCCTTTGGCTGTAAATGGCTAGCAGAATGTAATTATTGTTATTAGAATCATAGAAAAGGAAAACTGAAAAGGGCCTCAGAGATCACCTAGTCCAACATTCTCATTGTCAACCTCAGTCAGTTGAGGCCCTGAGCTAAGCTGGGACTCCAGTCCATCTCACGGGATCTTTGGTTCTTGTTGCTGGAAGAGCTCTTCAAGATCTAGTCCAAGCCTCTCATGTTAGAGATGAGGTCACTGAGACCCAGAGGGAAGAAGTAACTTGCCTTTCTAAGTAGCTGGGCCAGGATTCCCGACTCCCAGTCTCTCATTCTCCTCCCGGTACCTCGCTACATTTCAGTTGGGTCCAGAAGGATGGGTAGGGTTTCATTATGAGCCCTGGCTGATATTCAAGAGGAAACAGGAGCAGGGCTTTATGAGAGGGAGATGGCTAACATTCATCTCCAGGGGGCTCCTTCACCGGAATTTACAGCTCCTATAGAACCAGAGTCAGAATAGCTGGAAGCTGGAGGGAATGTTAGAAGACATTTCTTTTTATGGAACCTGAAGCCCAGTATGGGGAGTTAGTCCATCACCTTTGTCTATAATGATCCAAGAACCCAGACTGGAACCCAGGACTCCTGGCTTCAGCTTGGTGTGATCCCTATTGGTCTTGTTTTGTTCTGGAAAGGTGGAACCTTGGTCTCCATTTTAGTCAGATGTTTACTGGAGCTGCTGACCCTGTGAGGTCTGGGTTTTAGACATGCCTTTGCTGCTAGTTCTCAGTTTTCTTACTTGGTAAATGAAAATGCCTGTCTTGGCTACTGAACAGGGAGTAATTGGGAAGGAACCTCGGTGATTATCTAGCCCAGAAATGTACCTGACACGGGAATTCTTTCTCTCAAACATCTAGGCTGTTGCTTGAGACCTCCAGGAATGGGTTGGCCACTCTCTCTCCTGAAATGTCCCCTTCCCTTTTTGGACACATCCAATTTTTGGAGGAGGGTGACAGATTTGGAGCCGGAAGCCTTATCTAAGACGATCTCCTTCAGCATCTTTGTTTCACTGATGAGGAAACTGAGGCTCAACTTGACAAAGCTCACACGCATAGTAAAAATGTCAGTGCCTGGTTTTGAACTCTGGTTCCTCGACTCGAAAGCCAATGCTTTGACTATCACTTTCGTTTCTTAGGACTGTTTTTCTTCTACCCATATGCAGATTTTACCCATAGTCCTCTGGGGTTAAGTAGAAAAAGTTGAATCCTTCTTCTACATAACAGTCCAAATGTGCTCTGGCTGGGGACCACTATCCCATCCCTGCTGATGCTCAGGGGAGCAAATGAGAAAACGGATGTCCATCAGTTGGTCAAAAAGCATTTATTAAGTACTAGGCACTATGCTAACTGGGGGGGGTACAAAGAAATATAAAAAAGAACCCCTTCCCCCAAGGGGCTTACTTTTGAACAAAAGAGTCTATGCACAAACTATAGTCCTAGCGCTTTCCATTTCGTATTGATGCTATTGTCAGATCACTTCACATCCTCATGCCTCAGTTTCCTTCTTTCATCTGCAGAATGGGATGTACTAGGGGTGGAAGATGGAGGACTGGAAAGGTCCTTCTCTGTACAATCAGAAGACTGAGATGAGTCTTGAAGGAAGTCAGGGAAATGATGAGGCTCAGAGGAGGAGGGAGAGGATCCCAGGCAGGGGAGATGGCCAGGAAGACTCATGGGCTCAAGGATAGACTGGCTGGGGCAATGACCCCATGGAGGTCTGGGAGAAAGATAGGAAGAAAGGAGAAATACAGAATGGAAGAAAGGGGCCAGGAATGGTGAGCTTTAAATGCCAAACAGAGGAGTTTATGTTCAATGGAGGAGGCTTCAGGGGAGCCACTGGGTGACGTGGGCACACCCTGATTTTGGGGGTCCTCTTGGGGAGGCTGAGTTGGGGAAGACTGGGGTGGGGAGAGACTTGGGCCAAAGAGAGCCCCCAGCAGTCCATCGGTGTAAAAACTCTGCTCAGAGCCTAGCGAGTCTTTCTCAGGATTGTTTGACAGTCAGAGGTAGGATGACAGAGTGGATGGTGCTGACAGAGAAGGAAAGCCAGAGTTCAAATCCCTGCCTGGCCATTTCCTATCAGTGAGGTTTTGGCCTCAACTTCTTCCATAGTAAAATGAGGGGATTGCCTTGGATTGTCTTAAAGCCCCCCAACTCTGGAATGTTTGGAAATGTCTAAGATTCTCCCCAGAAAATGAGAACCAGGATTTCTGTCAATGACGCTCACTTACAATATGTTCTTGCAAGGAAGAGAAACAGAGAGCAGGACAAGTGAGTGCTATGGGCTGCCTGGGCTGATTGTCTTCTGTCCATTCCAAGAAGGGGCTCCTTTCTGCTACTGTTTTCCCACAGAGTCTTTAAAAATCCCATTGCTAGGGGCAGCTGGGTGGCTCACTGGATGGAAAGTCAGGCCTAGAGGAGAGGTCCTGGGTTCAAATCCGGCCTCAGACACTTCCCAGCTGTGTGACCCTGGGCAAGTCATTTAACCCTCATTTGCCTAGCCCTCACTGCTCTTCTACCTTAGAACCAATACACAGTATTGATTCTAAGGTGGAAGGTAAGAGTTATTTTTAATAATCCTATTGCTACTGGGCAAGTTACTTATCCCTGTTTACCTCAGTTTCCTCATCTATAAAATGGGCTGGAGGAGCAAGCAAGTGGCAAATCACTTCAGTATCTTTGCTAGGAAAACCCCAAATGGGGTCACAAAGAGTTGGGCCTTCCTAATGGACAAAAGAAATTCCACTTCTGGGATGGCTATCAAAGAGGCCCTGCAGCTTGGAACTTGGGAGAATTAGGTACAAGGCTAGCATGGCGGACAATGGGATTGGGCAGGGTTTTAGCATGTGAAGGCAGAGGACTTACTGGCATCAATGAACCAAAGGTGGGAGATTTTGCTCCTGAATGGGGTCCAGCTTGAGGAGCAAGTGGAGGAGGGGAGGAGGGGACCCTTCCTGGATGCTGGCAATGAAACCCTAACAGTTCAGATCAACAGGAACAAACGGAAAACCTCCAGGATCCAAGGAGCACGTGCTGATGGCTGGGAGCCATCTGTGGACTTAAGTCATGCTTTGGCCAAAATGTGGTATGGAGAAGAGGGTGCCAAAGATTACTGGACCCTTTTCTTCAAGTGGAGGGATCGCTGAAATAAAAACAGCCCTCACACTGATGGAGATGATGGCAATAGTAGGTCAGAGTCCAATGGACTCGGGGAGACCTGGGTTCCAATCCTCCCTCTGGCCATGTGGCCCTGGAGGAGGCTTTCTGCATCTTCTTTCCTTGGGGATTCCTCAGGATGTTTCTCTCCTTTTAGCCTGTAGGCAGCCGGCATCAGTGGAGGGAGCCACACCAGGAGTGTCATCTCAGCATCTCCCGTGACTAAAGCACTTGGAGTCCTAGACTCCGAGTCAGGACATTCCCACCTGGTCCTAATCGTGTGACTTTGGGGGAGGCATTCCTCCCGACTCTCTTCCCACTGAGGACTCAGTTTCTAGATCTGTAAAATGGACATGTATATAATGCCAGGCAAAACCCATAAGCCAGTGAAGTAGGCAGGGGAAACGTCGTTATCCTCATTCTGCTGGGCTCAGGCACAGGGCTGTAAATTGTTCACAAGAACAGTAATAACAAGGGGGCAGTTGGATAATACAGAGGATGGAGGACGTCGCCTCAGATACCTCCCGACTGTGTGACCTTGGGCAAGTCACTTAACCTCTTCTTCCTTGGTTTCTTCATCCATAGAATGGGGATAGCAATAACACTTACCTCTCAGAGTAGTTACAAGGTTAAGACAAGATATTATTTGCAAACTGTGTGGCAAACCTTAAATTGTTTTATATATATATATGTTAGCCATTAATAATAATAATAATAATTTATTAAAATCTGAACCTTTAGTCTCATTGATGTAGGGAATTCCCAGTGAGAAACACCTTGCCACCAATGCAGGTCTTTAATTTTCAGAAACTTACACTCTTAGAAAGGTGCACAGAGGTGAAGTGATTTGCCCACAGTCACTGCACAGAGGAGTGTGAGATTCAGGCCACAAATCTGGGTCTCCTCACTTGGTACCCACCGTCTGGCAATAAGGGAGAGGGCTGAGAATTGAAGCTAGGATGGTTGGTTTCAAATGCCGTGATGCTTCTGCTACAAAAGGCAAATTATAGTGTTATCGAGGGGGTGAAGGAAGAGAGATGATAGGAAAGGATACATAAGGAAAGGTATTATTAGTTTATATATATATATATATATATATAATTTATAAAATTTTACATGCATACAAGAATCAGAGGAGCCCAAATTGAGGTCTTTTATACTTGATATTCCTTCTCCCATATCCATAAACACTACTTCCCAGACTTATAATGCCATTTCTCTTCCTCTTTGCCTCTTTGAATCACTAAGTTCCTTCAAAGCTCCACTCAAGGCCCACTTTCTACAAAGCATTTTTCCTGATGCTTCACCCCCCAGAGAGGTGTTAGCCCTATTGGCGAAGTGATTTTGTAAGATCACTGATTTAGGGATAGAAGGAATGGAAAAGTATACCTTTTCTGATACATATAGGCCCATGTTGGCAAACCTATGGCACATGTGCCAAAGGGCTGCTCCCCTCCCCTCTCCACACGTGCCTAAGGACAGTTCTCCCATCACTTGCCCCTCTGCCCAAAAGCCCAATGGGAGCGCTTCTTCTCTCCCCTGTCTGGGGTAAGGTAGGGGGCTCACTTGCTGTGTGAGGGTTGCCATTTGGGCACTTGGTCTCTAAAAGGTTCGCCATCACTGATATAGGCTGTGTGACACTGGGCAAGTCTCTTAACCATTAAGTAAGTACTTTAAGAAAAATTTTAAGACATTGTGTTGTAGAGAAGGTGCCAACCTGCCCAGGTCCTGGAAGTTTCCTTCTCTAGGAGTTCACTATTCATGAAATCACAGATCCAGATTCTATTCCTTTCCCTATTTTACTCATCTGTCAAAACAAAACAAAACAAAACAAAACAAAACAAAACAAAACAAAAAACCCTCCTTGCTCTCAATAGGCATGAGCTTCTGAGGCTGGGAATGCTTTGTGTTTTTCTTCATATTCCTCCCAAGGCCAGGCATGAAGCAAGAGTTTCATGAATGCTTGTTAAGTGAATTAAATTCAAGGGCACTGTTGAAATTCTCCTTCTCAGCTTACCACTCCTTATCCATCCCAACCAGGTCCAGTGGGGCAGAGGACGACCTATATTTCTGAGGATGCTATGAATCCACTCAGAATGTTGGCAGCATTCAAAGCTAGGACTTCAGCATGAAGCCAACACCAATTATGTCATCTTAGGGCCTGCAGAAGCCATTAGGAATGTTACTTTTACAGTTCACTGCAGACCAGAGAAAAGAGTTTTTCACGCCGTTGTCATTCTGTTGGAGCACGACTATACGAATCACAGATGGCTTCCTGGCCAGATGGAGCCTTATAGGACCAAGTTTCTGGTTTATAAGGGGGTTTAATGAAAACTTGGAGGGATTCCACCATTGGACTCACCCTCGGGGGCCATCAACTCAGGCAAACAAAGAGAGGTCCCCGAGAGGCTGACCACAGGGAGGTGAAACTTTTTCACCTGGGAGAAGAGACAAAATCAAGCTAAAAAGAGGCATGTGCTTTGGCCATCACAGGGAGCTCTAGGAGGTGGAGAGAGGTGCTGGCAAAAGGAAGCAGATCTGATGACTACTCGTAGGCTAGATCCTAGCTCTAGCCAAAGTGGAGAGTGGGACTGAGCCATGATTTTCTGGCTGATCTGGAGATTTTCTGTTTTTCTTATGTGCCATGAAATATCCTAGTGACAAAGGGAGGTTATTATTTATTGGTGTCGTTTTTCAGATCCACAGAGCTGTAGCTCCTTTAAGACTTTGGAGTAGCTGGGGCTGCCCCTACATCTTCGCCCATCAAAAGAGAGCTTTTCCTGGCTTAACGACATGAGTTAGCTATGACCTATTTTGAGATTTCTTCCAGCTTTAGAATGGTTCTGCCTGGCTAGTTTCAAATAATAGCAACAACAATTAGCAGATAGATAGATAGCTTTAAGTTTTGTGAAATTCTTTACAAATAATCTTATTTGATCTTTTCAACAACTCTTGGGCATTGGTGACATTATTAACCCCATTTGACAGATGAGGAAACTGAGATGTGGAACAGTCAAATGATTTGCCTAATAAGGTCATACGTGGAGGAAATGTCTGAAGTGGGAATTGATCTCATGACTTCCTGATTCTAGGTCCAGTACTCTATCCTAGCTACCTGGGTTTTCCCCTTTTCCATCTGACTCTAGTTTCCTCATTTGTAAAATAAAGGGGTTGATCTCTGAATCCACTTCTGGCTCTACCACTATGAGCCTATTCTTTTTTTTTCTCTGAAATTTTTAAAAATTTAAAATTTTAAAAATTTATTTAATTTTAATTAATATAATTTTAAATTTAAAAATCTAATACTTAATATAATACATTAGATAATAAATACATAATGGTATCTAATATAAAGTAAATATTATATAAAATTATATGAGGCTTTAAGTCATGGAATTATTACATTTAGAGCTTGGGAATGACCTTGAGACTCTCCATTGATGGCACCATCAAATCCAATTTCCCAAGATGAGGAAATTAAGGCTCAGAAAGCTATCCTGATTTGTCCAAAGTCACATAGTAAGAATCTGAAATGGAATTTCAACCCAGATCTTTCTGACTCTAAATCCAGTGCTTTCTTCAAAAACCATGAAGCAAAGCATTTTATGTTGATAATATTTATTCTTTGCAAGAACCCTTTGTGGTAAGTACTGTAAGCCTTGTTAGTTTCATTTTGTAGACGAGGAAACGAAAACACAGAGAAATTAGGTAACTTCCTTATGGTTTCACAGATTATAAGTGTCAGAGGTGGGATTTGAACTCTTGAAGTCTTTCTAACTTCCTGTCTAGTACTCACTCTAGGATATTGACGATTTTGGTACCAAGATCATAGAGACAAGAATTTCCATTTCATTATTTGAACTACAATTATGTAAGTAGCTCTGCACCCACAGCCATCTATAAAAAAGGAGGGACAAATGATCCTGTAAATGCTTACACAAATCAAATGAATAATGCAAATGGTGGCTTTCAGATCCTTGGTTCATAAATCCTTCAGACCTTCTTTTTGGTCCAAAGGGATTAGATCAGAACCCTAACTCAATCCATCTTGTTTACTTTTCCAATGGTTACCATGGTTTCAGATCCCTTTGGCTCCAGTTCCCCACCCCTCAGCAGCATCTACCAAGACTGTACTATAGGACATGAATGTCTTTTATTTTTTTTTTAACCCTTACCTTCCATCTTGGAATCAATACTCTGTACTGGTTCCAAGGCAGAAGAGTGGTAAGGGCTAGGCAATGGGGGTCAAGTGACTTGCCCAGGGTTACACAGCTGGGAAGTGTCTGAGGCCAAATTTGAACCCAGGACCTCCCATCTCTAGACCTGGCTCTCCATTCACTGAGCTACCCAACCGGCCCCTATTTTCTTTTACTTTTTTAAAAATTCTGAATTTAGGAGGAGAAAATCATCTCCATATTCAAAGCAGAAAACAGAAAAAAGATTTCACGTGAAACCATTATTTTCCATTTTATATCACCTGTTGTTTTTTTTTAAGTAGATGCTATCTAAGCAGGAGAGGGAGAGGCTGTCAGGAAAGTGAAAATTTCAACTAAAAACATTTTTTAAATAAATATTAAAAAGTAGATGAATTCAACATTGCTTTAAGACTCTTGAATATCTGTATTTCCCTCTGAACTTACTCCTTTTTTCTCCTCTTTAAATAAAAGTTTGTTACATTTTTTTTGTATCACTGTTGCTAATCTCTCCTTTTATCCTTTAAATACCTTCCTCTCCAAGAAAAAAACTTAAAAAACACAAAGAAACCAAAAACTCTCTTCTAACTAATTAACATACTCAAATAAAAGAAGTAAGTAATTTTTAGTTGTAAATTAAAGCATTTTGCCTCTTGGGTTATTGTATTCCTGGCTTTCCTTTTATTTAAAGTAGAGGCTGTCAGGTCTTGTGTAATCCTGATTATAGTTCTTTCATACTTAAATTCCTTTCTGGATTCTTGCCATATTTCTTTTCTTTGACTTGGAAGTTTTGGATTTTGGCCATGAAATTTCTGAGATGTTTCCTTTGGTATTTTTTTTTCCTCAGGATTTGACTATAGAGTCTTTTGTTACTTTGCCCTTTCACTCTAATGGATCTGGATAATTTTTATTTATGAACTCTTGAAATATGATGTTTTCAGGGAGTATAGGACTTCTTCCTTTAAAATAAGCAATGGGGGTTAAATGAATAGTCCAGGGTCACACAATTAGGAAGTGTCTGAGACCAGATTAGAAACCAGGATCTCCAAGCTCTATATTTGGCTCTCTATCCACTGAACCACCTAGTTGCCCTGAATACAGCACTATTTTTTTTAACCCTTAGCTTCTGTCTTAGAATCAACACTGTGTATTGGTTCTGTCAACTAGAAAAAACGCAGAACTATTAAATAGTCAAAATCACTCTTTAATCAAGGGAAAAGGGGTTAGCGCTACTAATTCGACAACAGAGCTGCTTTCCAAGACTGCACAGAGTCAAGATGCCCTGGTCACCAGCCCCTGGGAGTGCCACCGACTCAGGATGGGCTCAGGATGGACTCCGAGGAACCCAAGAACTTGGGGAACCTATATACCACTCTAGATGACCTGGAGCGTTTAGGATTAGAGGGACAGTTGATTGACTTTACAATGGTGAGAAAGGAAAATGAGGAGTTCCAGAGAGGAATACTAGTGAGGGGCTGGGGCCCTACAATGGACACAAAAGGGAAAGACTCAGCCCAGGGCTGGGTCACCTTGGTAATGGACCTTAGCTTAGGGGGAGAAACCATTGGGACAAAAGGGATGTTCAATATTGGATGGGATTAGCTCTTCCCACCCAAACTACCAGGCAGGAAGTTCACTGTCTGGTGAAGAGGGACCTTCCCTCAGGGGGAAACCTCTCCTGTAACAAGGTCAAAACCTGGAGTTTCTACGCTCAAACTAAATAAACTGGGGATCTCTATATTTCCATGTTGACAGTTCCAAGGAATAAGAACTAGCAAGGGCTAGACAAAAAGAGTTAAATGACTTGCCCAGGGTCGCCTAGCTAGGAAATATTTGGGGCAAGATTTGAAACCCAGACCTCCAATCTCCAGACTTAGCTCTCAAACCACTGAGCCACCTAGCTGCCTTGAATATAGTATTTCTCAAAAGATCTCTCCTTGACCTTTTTTTAAAGTCAGTTTTCTTTCTTTTTTTTTATATTTTCTGGCTTTATTATTAGTATTTTGATTTTATTCTAGTATGTCTTGCTATCTTTTAGAGTAATTGATTTGCATTTGATATATTTTAATTTTCAGGGAGTCTGTTACTTGGGGAAGCCCCCCCCCCTTTTTTTTTAACCTTCCACCTTAGAATCAAAACTATTGATTCCAAGGCAGAAGAGTGGTAAGGATTAGGCAATGGAGGTTGTGACTTGCCTAGGGGCCCAGATTTGATCCCAGGACCTCCCACCTCTAGCCCTGACTCTCAATCCACAGAGCTACCCAGTTGCCTGCCCCCAGGTAAGCTTTTCTCTTTTCTTCTATAAAATTATTTCTTCTTTCAATCCTTTTCTCAAGAATTTTATTGCATTTTTTTTTATTCTTTTGCTTTCTTTCTTCTAAGTATTCAGTAAGTTCCTGCAGAAAATCTACCTTCCCCCCTTTGGTCCCTTTGTAGCTGTTCTCTTTGTAGTCTCTTCTAGGTTAGATTTTTTCAGTTTCTCAAGAGTTTAATCATTCTTTTTTTTAAGCAGTTTTCTTCAATTCACTTATCCCTCTGGTCTTAGTTCCTGACCCAAGGCTTTGTGCCATTGCCAGACTCCACCTCAGCTTCTTCTTTGGGAAGGATGATTGACCCTGAAAAGTCCTGACTATTTCCCTGTTCTTTGCTCTATCAACCAGGGCAACATATTTGTGAATAATGGCATGAGATAGTATGGCACAGACAAGTCACTAAGAACCTGGTTTCAAATTTGACCTCAGACCCTTTCTGGTTGTGTGCCGTGGGCAAGTCACTTAACCTCTGTTGTCTAGCCCTTATCAGTTTTCCTTCTAGGAATCACTACACAGTGTTCATTTTAATATGGAAGGAAAGGATTAATTTTTTTAAAGTATATAGACATCTACTGAGAGGAAGGAGTGAGATCTCAGATTCTAAGTGACAGCAGAAGTATTTGTGAGGGCAGTTTTCCTTTTGAGCTCTGCTTAGGACTTAATGAACAGAGAGGAAAAGAATTGATGGCACCATGACAACAGGTGAAAAGAGAATTTAAAAAATTTAATATTTTGCTTTTTCCCAATTACACAATAAACATTTTTTAACATTAAAAAAAAATGCTGAGCCCTGGATTCTCTCTTTCCTTTCCTTCCCTCCTCCTTCCCTGAGATGGTAGGCAAAGACTTTACATGAGCAATGTGCAAAACACTTTTCACATTAGTCTTTGTGGAAGAAAACTCAAACCAAAAAAGAAATAAAGAAATGAAATGTTGTATGCTATGGTCTAGATTAGGATCCATCAGTTCTTTCTCTGGAGGCAGATGATTTTTTTTTCATCATGAATCTTTTGGAAAGGTCTTGGGTCATTTTATTGTAGAGAATAACTAAGTCGTTCACAATTCATCAATCAGAAATATTTCTGTTCCTCATTGTACACAGAGACTAATACACTGTGGTATAATTGAACGTAATGGACTTCTCCATTAGTGGTAGTGTAATGTCCCTGAACAATCTGCAGGGATCTAGGAGAAAAAACACTATCCATAAGCAGAGGACAAACTGAGGGAGTGGAAACACCGAGGAAAAGCAACTGCCTGACTACCAGTTGAGGGAACATGACAGAGGAGAGACTCTAAACGAACACTCTAATGCAAATACTAACAACATGGCAATGGGTTCAAATCAAGAACACAGGTGATACCCAGTGGAATCACACATCGGCTACGGGGGGTGGGAGGGAGGAAAAGAAAATGATCTTTGTCTTTAATGAATAATGCATGGAAACGATCAAATAAAATACTATTAAAAAAAAAAAAGAAATATTTCTGTTCCTGTGTACACTGTTCTCTTGGTTCTGCTTACTTCATTCTGCATCAGTTAATGAATCTTTCCAGGTTTTTTCTGAAATCATCCTGCTCATTATTTCTTAAAACACAATAGTATTCCACTCCTTGCTCAGTCATTCCCAGATTGTTGGACATCCTCTCACTTTTCAAATCTTTGCCACTACAAAAAAGAATTACCATAAATATACATTTTTATAATTAGGTACTTTTTCTTTTTAAGATAATCTGTTTGGGATATAGACTTAATAGTGGTATTGCTTATATCAAAGGTTGTGCATGGTTGTGTATCCATTTGGGCATAGTTTCAAATCACTCTCCAGAATGGTTGAGTCAGTATACAACTCCCTCAACAGTGCATTAGTGTCTCAAATTTCCCATATCCCTTTCAACATTCATCATTTTTGTCTGTCAAAATAGTCAATGTGATCAACTTATGTCGCATTTCAGAGTTGCTTTAATTTGCATTTCTCTAATCAATAGTGATTAGAACATTTTTTCATTTGACTATAGTTAGCTTTGATTTCTTCTTCTGAAAACTGCATGGTAATATCTTTTGACCATTTATCAATTGGAGAATGTCTTGTTTTCTTATACATTTGTCTCATTATGTATTTGAGAAATAAGAAATTTATTAAACTTGTTGAATTTTATTTCACTGTTATGATTACTGTGTATTTCCTTCTGTCCTTTCCCCCACCCCATTTATACTACTTTTTTTCCTCTTTCACCCTTGTCAATCCTCAAAAGTATTTTGCTTCTGATCACTATCTTCCCCAATATGTACTCCCTTTTATCAACCCTACCTTGAATCCCTTTCCTGACCTCCTTTCTTGTAGAATAGGGTTGTTGTTGTTGTTGTTGTTTTTGAGGGAGTAAGATAGATTTCTGTACCCAAATGAGTGTGTATGCTACTCCTTCCTTGAGACAATTCCAGTGAGAGTACAGTTCAAGAGTTTCCCTCTTCATCTTCCCCATCTTCTCCTCCACTGTAAAAGTCTTTTCAGCACTCTTTTATGTTCAATAATTTATTCCATTCTACTTCTCTCTTCCTCCTTCTCTCCATGGATTCTTCTTTCTCACTCCTAACTTTAATTTAAAATTTTTGGCATCATTCCATCATATTCAATTCACCCCCATGCTCTCTGTCTCTATAAACTTCTTTAAAATGCACTAATAATGATAAAGTTCATAGAGTTACAAGGATCATCTCCCATGTGAGGATATAAATAGTTTCACCTTGAGTCCCTTATGCTTTCTCTTTCCTATTTACTTTTTTATGTTTCTCTTGAGTCTTGTATTTGAGAGTCAGATTTTCTATTCATCTCAGTCTTTTCATCAGGAATGCTTGAAAATCCTCTTTTTCGTTGGAAACCCATTTTCCTCCTGAAGGAGTATACTGTTTTGATGGACAGGGGATTCTTGGTAATCTTAGATCTTTTGTCCCTTGAAAGCAGAAATTAAAAGAAAGAATGAAAGAAGAAAGTGATTTCTCAACTGATAAATGGTCAAAGAATATGAATAGGCAGTTTTCAGGAAAAGAAATTAAAGCTAACTGTAGCCATAGAAAATAAAAGATCTAAATCACTACTAATGAGAGAAATTATTAAAATTTAATTTAATTTAATTAAAACAACTTCACAGTACCACCTCACACATATTAGATTGGCTAATATTACAGAAAAGAAAAAGGATAAATGTTGGAGGGGTTGTGGGAAACTGGGACACTAATGTACACTTAGTGGAATTGGAAATTGGTCCAACTCTTCTAGAGAGTAATTTGGAACAAAGGGCTATAAAACTACATGCTCTTTTCTCCAGCACTATGACTACTAGGTTTGTATCCCAAAGAGATAAAAGAAGGAACAAGACTTATATCAACCAAGATATTTATAGAAGCTCATTTTGTGATGGCAAAGAACTGGAAATTGAAGGGATGCCCATCAAATGAGGAATGGTTAAACAAGTCACGGTAGATGATTATGGTGGAATACTATTGTGCTATAAGAAAAGATAAACAGAATGGTTTCAGAAAAACCTGAGAGGAATTATATAAACTGATTCAAAGGGCAAGTGAGCAAAGCCAGGAGATCATTGAACATTGTAACAATAACACTCTACAATAACAAACTGAATGATTTAGCAATTCTCAGCAATATAATGATCTAAGACAATTCTGAAGGACTTATAATGAAAAATACTATCCACCTCCAGAAAAGGAACTAAAGGAGTCTGAATAATGATTGGAAAATTTCCTTATTTTTGTTTCTTTGTTTAGTTTGCAACATGCTTAATATGGAAATATATTTTGCATGACTGAGTGTGAATATATATCAAATTGCTTGCCTCCTCCAGGTGAGAAAAGAGGAGGGAGGGAATTTGGAATTCAAAATTCTAGAAAACTAATGTTAAAAATTGTTTCATGTATAATTGAGAAAAAATAAAATAAAAGCATTAAAAAATCCCAGAAAATGAAAGGGCTACTGAATTGTGGGAGGAGTCCATATAGACTCCCCAGAAAATAACTGGTCTGAAACTACTACTTCTTTAATTTAGGACTGATGAAGGTCCCACCCCCATTTCTTCTCTTTGTTCAACTTTTCTCCCCATGTCTGCTGATCATAGACATTATCATACATTTAGCTCAATTTTTTTTAACCTAATAGTTTCTTGTATTGTATTTTTTTTTTGCCTCAAATATAAAAAAAGACTAGGGTTTGGCTATAGATAAACATCAATTTAAAATTAGGGCAGAAAGCCAAACCACTGAATGTCAGGAATTTTCCTAACTGGGGGCTCTGAGTTATTGTGTTTGTATATATAACCTCCCATCTAATATAAACTCCACAAAGCAGAAAAGAAGGAGCTATGTCAACTCAAAATGAAATTATATTGCCTCTATGATAAAAATAAAAGGAAAAAAGTTGATAAAATTGTGGTAAAAGAGGATAATATTAAATATGCTCAGATTAAAGGCATAGAGAGGAAATGGTATTTATACCATACCTCCACACTTATGCTCACTCCCAAAGGGTTCCACTAACCATTCCTGGAACTTTCCAACCTCACATCTCTCTTCCTGGCCACCACTCCCCTATATATATAGTCCCTTCCATTACAATGTAGTCTATTATAATATAACTGGGCAGCAAGGTGGTACAAGTAGTAGAGCTCTGGACTTATAGTCAGGGAGACCTAGGTCAAATGTAGTGGCAGACTCTTTCTAGCTGTGTGACCTTGGACCAGTCCACTTACTCCCCACTGGCTAGCCCTCATAACTCTTTTTACTGGAACCAATATACAGTATTAATTCTAGGATGAAAGGTAAAGTTAAAAATAAAAAGGGTGTCACGTTAACTCCTGATTTCTAGAGTAACTTTGGTTCTAAACAACTGATATGTTCTAGACAATCTTACATTTTAACTAAATTTCTCAGTCCATAAAAAGGCTCATCTTAGGCAGTTCACTTCAGTTTGCCCAATGTAAGACTCACCAGAAACATTTAAGCAGATCCAGGCCTTTCTTGATGGAGTCATATTACTCCAGATTCGTTCCCATCTGGTTAAGGTGACAGGACTTACCACTCACCTGAAGTGGAATGGGATCATTTGATTTCGTCTATGGACACCACCTTATAGAAATAGAGTATCCAGAGTACATCCAGGGACATTCTAGCTTCTTCAATTTAACTGGGACCAAAAATATTTAGTCATTTTCTAATATATCACAGGCCCAGAGGATCTGGATTCAAATCTTACCTCGATTCTTACTATCTTTGGGACCTTGGACGACTGGCAGGGAGGTGTTGCTTCATCTTGTAGTGATTCTATTTTTTTCAGAATTTCTCTAGGGAAAAAAAAAAATGTCTGTCCTTAAGCAGAAACTGTTCCTTCCTGAGACACTCAGAGATGATGGGATCCCAGCTCTGAAACATAATGAGCCTCAGCAGGCTATCGGAGAGAGATCTCATTGGATAGTAAATAACATCCCCAGGGCTCAGTACAGGATTTGACACATAGTAGGCGCTTAATAAATGTTTATTGATTAATTCATATACATACATATGTACATGCATGTATAGACATGTATATATTGGCATGTGTGTTGTGTTGTGTGTGCATGTATGTGCATGTAATGCCCTTTCTCCTTGTCCCACGCTTCCCCATGATCATTTTTTGCTACCCTACATTCTCCCTGGGTACCAGTCAATTAACTTATCCCATTCTGGAAGGAAGAAGACACAGACAGCATCCCTGGAGCGGCAGCAAGCCTTCAAGTTTATGAAAAATGAGGCAGTGTGACCTTTGTGCTCAGCGGAGGTATCCTGGAGCCCTTCCCTTGGTGGGGGAGGCAGAGCAGGACTGCAGACGCAGAAACCTTCAGGGCTCAGCCAAATAAGGAAAAGCCTCCCCCCCCCCCCCCCCGCCCCCTTCCAGAATGCCAATGGGCAGTCCAGGCTTCCCACTCAATGACTCTCTGAATTGGGGCGATCAGAAGCCTGTCTGTGCACAAGTGCATCTGCATTGCTGATTGTAGCTTAGGGGACAGCACAGCAGAGAGCTGGGAAGGGCTGGGAACGATGCTCTGTTCCAAGCCTAACAAGGTCCTTCGTCTCCCAGGACAGCATCTCACGGGCCATCTCCTGAAGTTCGAAATGGCCATCCCCAAACCTCAAATCAAACGTTTCAATTCCGTATTCATCTCCACGACTGGGCGGCCAATCCTAGTGAAATGTTTCTCTCAGTAAATGTCTAGACAGCCTCTCATATGAACGGGGGCCCTGGATTGTTTTAAGACCCCAAACAGCCCTCTTTCCCCCTATTCCCGCCTTGGATGAATAGAATTTTACCCCTGTGAGAAATTCTGGGTGCCAATACCATGTGCCCAATCCATGCACCTGTCATTGGCTTATGAGGACTCACTCATTAGGGGAGGAGGCTGGAAAAAAAAAAAAAAGAGTTTTGAATAGCATATTTTTCAAAGGATGAACTCCCTTTGGAAAGGAAATAACATGTACTCTTGGGAAAATCCTGGATGAAAAATTACACATATGATGAAACCTGCCAGTACTAGATTAGCTAAATTGTGTCAACATTATCCAAAAATGGATTTCTTTCTTTTCTTTCTTTCTTTCTTTTTCTTTCTTTTCTTTCTTTCTTTCTTTTTCTTTCTTTCTTTCTTTCTTTCTTTCTTTCTTTCTTTCTTTCTTTCTTTTCTTTCTTTCTTCTTTCTTTCTTTTCTTTCTTTCTTTCTTTCTTTTCTTTCTTTCTTTTCTTTCTTTCTTTCTTTCTTTCTTTCTTTCTTCTCTCTCTCTTTCTTTCTCCTCTCTCTTTCTTTCTCTCTCTCTTTCTTTCTCTCTTTCTTTCTTTCCTTTCTTTCTTTCTTTCTTTCTTTTCTTTCTTTCTTTCTTTCTTTCTTTCTTTCTTTCTTTCTTTCTTTCTCTCTCTTCTTTCTCTCTTTCTTTCTCTTCTCTCTTCTTTCTTTCTCTCTCTCTTTCTCTCTCTCTTTCTCTCTCTTCTTTCTCTCTCTCTTTCTCTCTCTCTTTCTCTCTTTCTTTCTCTCTCTTTCTCTTCTCTCTCTTTCTTTCTCTCTCTCTTTCTCTCTTTCTCTTCTTCTCTTTCTTTCTTTCTCTCCCTTTCTTCCTTCCTTCCTTCCTTCCTTCCTTCCTTCTCTTCCTTCCTTCCTTCTTCCTTCCTTCCTTCCTTCCTTCCTTCCTTCCTTCCCTTCCTTCCTTTCCTCCTTCCTTCTGTCATTATATGAATATGTAAAGTCAAATTCCCAAATGCAAAATGGAGGAGTGACAAGAGATCTGCAGTATGAGACTACAAGTCATATATAAGATAACTGAGTGACATGGCAACTAAGAAAGCCAACACTATTCTGAGTTAGTTTTAAGAGATATGGGGTTCATAAATATAAAGAATTCCTCTTTCCTCTGCCCTGCCCTGATTGTAAGACATTTGGAATATTGTTTTTAGTAATGAAATTTTAGGAAGAATATCAAGAAACTAGAACATGTACAGAGGAAGACAACCAGAATGATATAGGGTTTTGAGTTCATGTTAGGAGAATTAAATCTATCACAATAGTTTCCCCTTTTGGTTTCTATTAACTTAAATGAAATTATCAATAAACCACTTATTCTCTACTCTACAGTGCCTGCCCAGATAACTATAGTCTCTCCAAGTGACCTGGGCCATCTGGTTGTACCAGACTGGCAATCTTTCGTTTCTGAACTTCTCATTGTTTCTTTCTCTGTCCCTGGGGGTGTGGAGAATACACTCATGACTGTGATATCACTTCTGCTTCTGCTCCTGCTGATCCCTCCTCTCCCTGTTCAAATGTGGCCAAACCCCACCTTAGAAAGACTCCTGCCAACTCTCACCACTGCTGCTTCAATGTGTTTTCTGATAGAGGTGGAGGACGTGTCTCATCATGCTGATGGAATACTTCATGAAGAGATATTTATTTTGACTGACTCTATAGCAAGGCAATCCTATTCTCTTCTAATCAATTCCTTACCTTACTACAGAAACTCTTCCAGACTTTCTCTAGTTTTTAAGCTCCCCCTCTTCCCATTTTTCTTAACTGAAAACCTTCCCTCTTACTCTACAGAAACAATAGAGGGCATTCCCATGAGTTTCCTCCTCTCCTCTGCTCTCCATCTCAAAACCACTTGACATCATTGCCCATTCTCTAATCCTTTCCTACCACCTTTGATTATGAAGTGATGTTTCTCCTTGCCAAGATCACGTTCTTTACATATTCCATTAATCTCATTCATTCTCTCTTTCTCCAGCAGACTCTCCACCCCCAATCATCCCTCCTCTTTTAATCTATTTTTCTCTACTTGCTTCTTCTCTGCTTCAAACATACCCAAGTTCCCCATTCTCAAATTACCTTCACTTCATCCTGCCATGACCACAGATGATTTTCCTCTATCTCTCCTCCCTTTTCAGCCAAACTCCTAGAGAAAATTGTGTGCATTTTCTCTCCTTCCATTAAAAACTTAACCCCTTAAGATCTGAAAAGGCTCTTTCTAAAGTTACCATTGATTTCTTTTTTTTAATATATTTTATTTGATCATTTCCAAGCATTATTCGTTAAAGACATAGATCATTTTCTTTTCCTCCCCCCACCCCCCATAGCCGACGCGTAAATCCACTGGGCATTACATGTTTTCTTGATTTGAACCCATTGCTTTGTTGATAATATTTGCATTAGAGTGTTCATTTAGAGTCTCTCCTCTGTCATGTCCCCTCAACCGCTGTATTCAGGCAGTTGCTTTTCCTCGGTGTTTCCACTCCCATAGTTTATCCTTTGCTTATGAATAGTGTTTTTTTCTCCTAGATCCCTGCAGATTGTTCAGGGCCATTACACCGCCATTAATGGAGAAGTCCATTACGTTCGATTATACCACAGTGTATTAGTCTCTGTGTACAATGTTCTCCTGGTTCTGCTCCTCTCACTCTGCATCACTTCCTGGAGGTTGTTCCAGTTCACATGGAAATCCTCCACTTTATTATTCCTTTTAGCACAATAGTATTCCATCACCAACATATACCACAATTTGCTCAGCCGTTCCCCAATTGATGGGCATCCCCTCATTTTCCAGTTTTTGGCCACCCCAAAGAGCGCAGCTATGAATATTTTTGTACAAGTCTTTTTGTCCATTATCTCTTTGGGGTACAGACCCAGCAGTGCTATGGCTGGATCAAAGGGTAGATATTCTTTTGTCGCCCTTTGGGCATAGTTCCAAATTGCCCTCCAGAATGGTTGGATCAGTTCACAACTCCACCAGCAATGAATTAATGTCCCTACTTTGCCACATCCCCTCCAGCATTCATTACTTTTCTTTGCTGTAATGTTAGCCAATCTGCTAGGTGTGAGGTGATACCTCAGAGTTGTTTTGATTTGCATCTCTCTGATTATAAGAGATGTAGAGCACTTCTTCATGTGCTTGTTAATAGTTTTGATTTCTTTATCTGAGAACTGCCTATCCATTTCCCTTGCCCATTTATCAATTGGAGAATGGCTTGATTTTTTGTACAATTGATTTAGCTCTTTATAAATATGAGTAATTAAACCTTTGTCAGAGGTTTCTATGAAGATTTTTTCCCAATTTGTTGTTTCCCTTCTGATTTTAGTTACATTGGTTTTGTTTGTACAAAAGCTTTTTAGTTTGATGTAGTCAAAATTATTTATTTTACATTTTGTGATTCTTTCTATGTCTTGCTTGGTTTTAAAGCCTTTCCCCTCCCAAAGGTCTGACATGTATACTATTCTGTGTTTACCCAATTTACTTATGGTTTCCTTCTTTATGTTTAAGTCACTCACCCATTTTGAATTTATATTGGTGTAGGGACCATTGATTTCTTAATGACCAATTTTGATGGTCTTTTCTCTCTCCTCATTGTAAGGAATTAAATTTTATGGTTGGACTAAATAAATGAGAATTCTAAATTAATATTGTGGCCTCCAATTTTAAAATTAATACAGCCCAAGTGAAAAATGACTTTCAGTGGCTTTTATTTACAAAAAGGGTAGAGAGAGTGAAAGTAGAGAAATAAAAAAGATAATAGAGGAGATGTCTATCCTAGCACACTAAATATTTCTCTGGTGCTAGGTTCAACCTGCGCAGGGCTCATTAAACCCTTAGTTGGAGGAGACTTGGTGGTAAATTAAGCAAGAGTTCCACCCACATGGCCTCCTTCATGAAGGGAAGGCTTCTCAGGAACTAATCTCTCCAGAAGCCAGGAAAGGAAGGTCAGCTTTTCACTTACCAGGCCAAAGTTCCAAAGGGAGGAGCAGTCTTAACAGAAACATTCCAAGAACCAGAGTCCATGCCCAAGTGAAGCTGAAGACTGAAGTCCCAAGGCAAAGTCCCAAAGGAAAAGATCCTTCAACCTGAAAATTCAGGATGAAGACCTCTTGCACAAGAAGTTCATCATCTTTTATAGTCCTTTTTAACTTCACTTCCTGTCCCTTTCTCCACTTTACAGAGACCAATTGAAGTCTTTAAATTTGCTTAGCCCTGCCCAGGAGGTGTTCAGTCACTGCTGGAGTTGTCATCCACTTTTGTAAGTAGCTTGTGGACCTTCCCTACTTAGTGTTAAGTGTGTATGTTCAAGCTTTGATTGATTAATTAAAAAATAAGCAAGGGGAGAGTCAATCCCATCTTCACATCATCCTTCTGGAACATTCTTCAGGATTTGACATTGTTGATCTGCTCTCTTCACTTGAATATTCTTTCTTACTTCTCTTATATATGTGACTTTCTCCTTCTTTGCATGTCCAGTAACCATCTCCGGCTCCTGAACTATGAGTATATATCCAGTCTTTTTCTTTTCTGATTTTGGGTCCCATGTTACTATTTATAGATTGGCTATCTCAAAATGGATGTTCTGTAGTCATTTCTAAGGCAACATGTTCTCATTAGATCTTATTTTCTATCCTCATAAACTATTCCTCTTCCTACTTTCTGCTGAAGGCACCAACATTCTTCCAGGGTCATTACTTTGGAGTTATGCTTAACTCCCTATCATCCCACATATCTACTAAATTGCAAATCTTGCCTTTTCTGTCTCCACAACATCGTTCACATTCTCCCTATTCATAGAGCTATCTCCTTTGTCCAGGACCTTATTACCTCTCACTGAGACCCTCTATATAACAGCTTCTTAACTGGTCTTAACTTAACTTAACTGGGTCTCCCTATATTAAGTATCTCTCTTCTCCATTCTCTATACTGCTGCCAAAGCTAGTTCCATTAAACTTAAATCTAATGCTGTCGATTACTCAGTCAACAAATATTTGTTAATTATCTACTATGTACTAGGCCAGTGATGGTGAACCTTTTAGAGATCGGGTGCCCAAACTGTACCCTCATACCACATATGAGCCACTCTCTTACCCTAGGCAGCGGAGGGAGGAAGTGCTCCCAGTGGACTGCTAGACAGAGGGGTAGGTGATAGGAGGAATGTATTCAGGTACAGTGGAGATGGGGAAGGAAGAAGCCCTCTCTGGCATGCATACCATAGGTTTGCCAACATGGAACTAGACACTATACTAAGTATTTGGGATACCAAGAAAGATGAAAGATGGTGCTGACCTCACAGAGATTACAATCCAATTGGGGAGACAACACATAAAAAGAGGCTGGAAATGGTTGTGAAAAGAGGATTATGAAGTCCAGAAGAATGTAGTCAGGTGGGAAATGATGAAATGGCTGTGCTAGACACTCTTCCTAAATGCAGGATCTGGTAAGAGCTCTCTTTAAGTGTTATAAATGTCTATTCTAATTATACCAATAAAGTAAAATTGATTTATTTGCATTAAGACTTCTATTTCTTCTTGAAGAATTCTTTTTGGAGTACTTTTGTAGGAATTTTGGAGTGGATTTACTGACAGTCTTCCAAATTCCTCCATAGTATCTAGCTTAGTGGGTGTATATGTATATGGCTTTCTTAAGTGGTATGATGATAAATTTTAAATAATCAGCTCAGGGAGGGGCACGCACACACACACACACACACAAATCCACATATATATGTACACACACACACACACACATATATATATATATAAAATTTTTAGTTTAATTTGAATTATTAGCTTTTTCTCCATCACTTTCTTGTCTATAAAATTAAAAAAAAACCTAAAATTTTATTTTTTTTCTAAACTTTTACCTTCTGTCTTAGAATTAATATGGTGTAATAGTTCCAAGACAGAAGGCTGGCAAGGGCTAGGCAATGGAGGTTAAGTGACTTGCCCAGGGTTATGTAGTGAGGAAGGGTCTGAGGTCAGATTTGAACCCAGGACCTCCTGTTTCTAGACCTGACTCTCGATCCACTGAGCCTCCTAGCTGTCCCCAGCTATTGGCTCTTATTAGGGGTTCTGGCTGGCTTTAGCACAGCCCTGATGTTTTTTCCCCCTTCCTCCATTTTTTGCAGTCCAAACCTTTTTTGTTATTGTGAGAATTGCAAGATTCTAGGCAAATACAGAGACAGTCCTTACTAGGTATACTCCATGCTTGGCCAGGAGTCTGTCCTTCTTATATTGTGAGCCATGGCACAGCAATCCCAAATCTGTTCTCACATGATGCCGTCTTAACCAGCGCTTCACTTCCTAAATCTATCTTTCTCTTCCAGTAGCAACAGCGATGAAAACACCACCTGCGCCTCTGAACTCTTCAGTTTCTTGTCCCAAACCTCATAATATCTAGCAGTGTTGCCTCCCCAAATTATTTTACATTGTTTTTCTAAAGTCCACAGATGACCCACTTAAAAACATTGTTCTGAGAAACAGTTGATGGTCCAAAAAATGTTAAGAACCCATGCTCTCAAGGCTGTCCAATACAGTTAACTACTTCAAGCAGCAATCTTCCTTTGCACCCATACGACCATTGAAAGCTAGTTATGGAACTCTTCTTGACTTCTTCCCGCAATGGGAAGCTCACTTCCCAACAAAAAGGTCTATCCCATTACTCGCCAGCTCAAATAGTTATTCTTAAACAAAAATAAAATTAAGCCCTTACCTTCTGTCTTGGAATTAATGCTGTGTATTGGTTCCAAGGTAGAAGAGTGGGAAGGGCTAGGCGTTGGAGGTTAAGTGACTTGCTCAGGGTCACACAGCTAGGAAGTGGCTGAGGTCAGATTTGAACCGGGGCTTCCTGTCTTTAGGGCTAGCTCTTGAGCCACCTAGTTGTTCCCAAAGTTATTCTTTCCACTGAACCAGTTGCCCCTCCAGCACATGAGTAAGGTTCTATATTCCATTTTAACTGTGCTTCAACTGAGGACGTAAACACAATTGCTTATTAAAAAAAATTATAGAACCTATGAATGACGAATGTAGGTTCTAAGTTCAAATCCACTAGTACCAAATCTACTTTGCTTTCCACTGTAGTGGATGTCTGTTGGAAAGAAAGAGAGGCAATCAGGACCAACAGAAAATAGAGAGGCTAAAATGTCAGGAGACCTGTGTTCTCTTACCAGCTCTGCCACTACCTTGTTTTGTGATCTTGGACAAGTCTTTTGCCTAGACTAACATGGGCTTCTTTTCTTCCCTTTAAAATGGAGGGTTAGAGGGGGCAGCTGGGTAGCTCAGTGGATTGAGAGCCAGGCCTAGACATGGGAGATCCTGGGTTCAAATCTGGCCTCAGACACTGCCCAGCTGTGTGACCCTGGTCAAGTCACTTAACCCCCATTGCCTAGCACTCACCACTCTTCTGCCTTGGAACCACACACAGTACTGATTCCAAGACAAAAGGTGAGGTTTGAAAATAAATAAATAAATAAACAAACAAATAAATAAAAATAAAATGGAGGGTCAGAACATGATAGTTCCCAAGATGTCTTTTTAAACATTCTGTGACTCTTTGATAACATTCAGAAGACCTGTTGTTGGTATTTAAGATAAAGCAAAAATAAATATCAAATAAAGTAACAAAACATAAACGTAAAGCAAAATAAGGAAAAACAGAAATTGCAACCTTTGTGGAAATGGCAGTCCTACAGACAGAGGTGCATTTTATGTTGTAGATGCCAAGAGCAGGATCTCATCCAACAAACCCTTCTCAGATATCTACTCTCTGGAGGCATTTCCATGTCAAAACTGAAATGGACCTTTGGTCAGAGAATGCCAGAACATGAAGCAGAGCATGCTGGGCAATGGGGCTTAAGTGACTTGCCTAGGGTCATAGCGCTAGAAAGTGTGTGAGGTTACATTTGAACCCTGGACCTCTTCTCTCCATCCAGTCCCTCTCCCCACCCCAAGCTATACAGTATTTTCCCCCCTCCTGCCACCGCCACCAGCTCATTGGCGCCAATATCATAATTCGCCTCCAAACAATGTGTTAGGAAGGCTATCCCGAGGCTTATACTTTCAGCTTTATTGGGCAGAAGACTCTGCCTGGCCCAAGCAGTCGGGCTGGGAGCTGAGACTCCAGCCTGGGTGTCCCCATTTCTCCTTTAACGCTCTTCGCAGCTGCCCATTGTCTTGCCATTTTGGTGTTCGTTGATGACTTGGTATGGCCCCAAAGCAACAGCGTGCCGGCACCAGAGACCGCCATGGGCAGGTCCATCCACTCCCAGCAGGACCCCAGGATCTGCCTGGGACGCCCCGTCAGTGATGCTTGGACGTCGAAGAGGGAATGGCAGCACCTGACGTCTCCCGACCTCTTTCCCGCCCAATGGCGAGACTTCGAACTGAACGAGCGATCTGTCCTGCCAGGCTCCCGAAGGGCCCAGCGGGGTGAAATCTGAGCCGGCCGTGAAAGGGGGAAAAGAAGGCACGAAGGGTTAAATGAACAGGACCATTTCGCTGAGCCGTGACCTCATCTCCTCCTCACCGGCCTGGGGGAAACTTGTTTACCAGACCACAGGCAGAAGCCGGCACCGCAATCTGCAGTCCGGCCGCAGGAAATGACGCCGGGGCTGAGCTCATTTCCTCGACGGGCTTGAAAGTTTAGTTTGTCATCCGCTGGAGGGGCAGCGAAGGGGAAACGTGGGTGGGGAAGGTGGGCTCCGAGAGTGAGTGAGGGGAGCCCTTGCCATCCGCCCCACGGTGGGTCAAGGGGCAGCTTGCTCTGCAGTGATAGTCGATAATTCGGGCTTAGGCAAGGTATTGAAGAAAAGGGAGTCTGGATGGGTGTCGTGGACTTGGGAAATGAGTGACGCCCCTCCTCTGGGGCAAGAGTGGGAGGGAGGACAGTTCAGGCGAAAGATGCTAGATTTGGCACCGAAGGGTCTAGGTTCGAATCCCATCACTGCCCCTTACTGTGAGACTTTGGCGAAATCATATCTCTTCTTTGGACTTGGGTTTCCTCAACTTTAAAGCAAGTGGGCTGGATGAGATCACAACAAAGAACAATCATAATGAACATTTCTATGGGGCCACGTGCCAGGCACTTTATGATTTCTGTCTCATGATTTCTACCTCACAAGAACCCTGGGAAGTAGCTGGCTTCTCTTATTATCTCCCTTTTATCCATAATAATAATATAATAATGCTATGGGGCAGCTAGATGGCACAATGGATAGTGTTATCCCTGGAGTCAGAAAGACTCATCTTCTCGAGTTCAAATCTGACCTCAAACACTAAGTGACACTGGACCAGTCACTTAACCTTATTTGCCTCAGTTTCCTTATCTGTAAAATGAGCTGAAGGAAATAGAAACCACCCCCCACCCCAGTCTATCTGCCCCCCAAACCCCAAACTGGTCACAAAGAATTAGATATGACTGAAAAAGTCTGAATGACAACAGTAACTTTTATATAGCTCCTACTGTGTGCCAGATGTTATGCTAAGTGCTTTACAGATATTCTCTTTCCATCATTCTAGGAGGAAGGTGCTATTATTATCTCCATTTTATGGGGAAACAGATAGAAGTTAAGTGACTTGCCCAGGGTCACAACTAGGAAGAGTCTGAGGTCAAATTTGAACTCAGGTCCTCCTGACCCCAGAACTAGTGCTCTATCCACTGAGCTACCTAGTTGTCCCACTTAATAAATGTTTGTTGACTGACTTACTGGGTCTTTTTTTTTGTTTCTTATTTTGTAAAATTCTTCTTTTGTAAAAAAAAAAAATTTTAAAGGGACTGACTCTATGATCTCAATGGTCCCTTCTATTTCTAAATCAATGGGTCTATGAAACTTTATCTAATGTCACAGTTGAGTCCTTTACAAGTGGAACCTTGGGTAAGTTACTTTTTAATTTTCTCATCTGTAAAATGGGATGCCAATATTTATCTGACTTACCCTGTGGGGTTGCTATGAGAAATGGGGCTCTGTAAATCTTACAGTACATTAGCAATGGAAATTCAAGAAGTGGAGCAGATTGGAGGTTAGATGTAGCCCTTGAAACCTGTCCACAGATTCTGCCAAGAAACTGTGGGATGCTTTCCAGGCTAGACTATTTTGGGATTTTATAGCTTTTGAAAGGAGACACCAGATGAATTCTGGGCTGATGGGAAATGGTGCTGGAATAGCAAGGTTTAGTGCCATTCAGAGCGAGCCCCTGTGTGCTGGGCACTGGAAGGCTGCCTCTGATATCTGAGTGGGGTGCAGTTTTCTTTGGAATGCACGAAGAGCATCCCCAAAGCCAGATCAACCCTCATCATGGTGAGTTCCAAGACGCTACTGAGTGTTCTGGGCTCTTTTGATTCCTGCAGTTCTATTTTCGGTCCAAGAATAGCAAATATGGCTACGGCATTTTCAATCCACGGATAGAGAATCTCACTGGACCATCACAACAGCCTTGTAGGATGTAGATGGCAGGTGGAGTCCTATTCATTGTAGAGACAAGGAAATGGAGTTAGGGAGGGAAAGTGACCACATGGCCATCCAACTAATGAGCTTCAGAGGCAGGATTCAGACTTGGTGTTCTCCTCAGTTCAAGTACTGGGCACCGCCTCCTATATCCTGCCATCTCTCTTTGAAGTGTAGAGTCTTGCTCCTCTGCCCTCTCTCCTCATCCCCGCCACAGTATTTTCCACTGATGCTGGCTTTCCACAGCTTATTCTGGGCTCAGTAATGAAATCAGGGAACCTCCCCTTTTTGTATGCTAAAGTTCACTTTCCAGAGGTGCTGAGGGACGGAGCCCTTTTCTTCTTCTCATGTGATAGGAGGAAGCCCTAAATTTCTCACCTTCTGTTTTCTCAGTAGCCTGACCTTGAACCCATAATGGGAGAATTAGTCTATCTACAGTGCCCAATGCCCTGGAAAAAGCCATGATTTGGGAATCAAGAGACTCTCATGGCTGGAATGCCTTTCTCACCTAATATTTGTGAAGTACTCAGTGCAATGCCCATCACACACAATAGATGCTAGAAAAATGCTTATTCCCTCTCCTGTCCCTTGTGCCTCCTTCCATTCCCTGGATTCCTTAAAGA